>NW_021136365.1:0-54097 GCF_004193835.3 Ostrinia furnacalis
GTTTTTTTTAGTTAATTGGGTTGGGTCTTTAAGATATTTTTTATCAATCAGATGCTAACGATAAGGGTATTATTCCGCAACATTCCACTGCATAGCAGATCAATCGCAGTGGAACGTCTCAGAAGTTTTTTATTTAAAGCGTATCAAAGCCCTGCTTGCCAGAATGCTTCACCCGCAGCAATTGGATCATTGGTCTTCGCTAAAGTATCAACCCAAACATCATATTGGCGAATAACAGGATGTTGATTTGGATGGAAATCCTTTTTAAACCAGTCACTATATTGAGATCTTTTTGCAGTCAAAATACCGTTACGGCCGAAGAACCACGGCAAACCTTTACGTGCCATATCAAAGCGTTGTCTTAAATTAAAACCATCAGTTTTTAGCATTACATCCGTACGATACAAAGTAAAACCAAACATCATCACTGTGGTAAAGAGCAGTGCAAAACGTCGAGTTGCTTCAGGTACATCACCGACTTGCTTCATCACATCAAAAGCCACATCACGATGTTCCATTTCTTCAATCGCATGCCAAGCGAATAGCGCACGAACAAATGGATCTGCCTCAGCTAAAGTTTCCTTTTTACTATAAAAAGTATCTGCCATTAACGCAGTTAAATGCTCTGCGGCTGCGGTCATGGCAATGTTGTATTGAGCTGAACGGTTTTTTAATTCAAATCTAAAAATCTTTTTCAACCGTGCAGTGAACTGATCAACAGGCATACCTTGTTCTTTCATGATCTGATTCATTTTGTCATGTGCAATACCATGCTGTGCTTCCTGACGGATAAAATCAGCCACACGTTCTTGCAAGTCAGGATCATTAATTTTGTCACGGAATAAACGCACACATTCAATAAAATAGCGTTCGCCATCAGGGAAGGTTAGGCTTAATGCATCAAACATACGAGTACGAAATGGATCACCACCAAACCAAAAACGTGGCGCCTGATCTAAATGAAAATCTANAACGTAAATGGGTGTGGAGGGTTGCTGCGACGTCGTTGGCAGATAGCAGAGCACAAAGTAGAACAGACAACCCTTTGAAGATGTTAATGTACACAACATAGAGTCTTTATTTAAGGGACAATAACCCAATGGTGTTGTCGGACTCGTCGAATCGAGATCCCAGGAACGCGGATTCAAACACTGCGCTGCTGGACTATTCTGGTGAACCCACTCGTAACACGAGCATATTTAGCTTACCACGAGGGCCTGATGGGACTTTATTGACTGTTTCTTTAAAAGCCTATTTTATGATAAAAAAAAATTTTGTAGAGATAAATCACTTCGTTGACTTTGAGTATACTGTTTTACTTGTGCTACGAAAAAACAACAACACACAAGGCGTCATGCCACCTGATTCCGGTGTTATGTTTTTATTGATCCATTCTTTTGTATGCATACGATCGGGATTATTTTATTTGATGATGGTGAATCCGAAACAATCGAGACGAGGCATGGTGACGTAATGACGAAGTAGGTAGGTACTCATAAACCAATTAAAATGTAACTGCAGTCCGCGAGGAATGGCGCCGTATTGCGAGGAACATCACTCATCGTGATTCACAATGATGACCACGACCACTCTGAGTGTACCGACTGAGAAGAATAAAATGTAACTAAAGATAAGTGCTGGGTTTCGATGCTTTATTTAAGAAAACAAAAAATGGTAAATGTAAGTAAGATACAAAATGTGTTTCGATATCGTAGACTCTTTTCACGTAGTAGACTTACATGCTTCCAGTACCAACTTCCAATGTTGCTTACCTACTTACTAAGTTTGGTTGCAAATAGCTTTAAGCTATTTGTATTAGATATATGATAGGAACCACGGTATCTATTGCCAATGGGATCTTAGCAGCACATTCTGTAAGTTGCTATTGTAGTTGCAAACAATCACATTTCTCGTTAAGAGCAAATTGAAAGCGAATTGCCATATGCGTAATAATCACGTACGGAAGCTGGAGCGAATGTGAGGGTACTGTTACAATGGATTGTAGTTAGGGCAGGCAATTTGAAGGATGTATGATTAATGGGTGGAATGTAAAATTTATGAAAAATAGTAAGTACTTTATGTAGTTTTAATAGCGGTGATTTTACAACAAAAATACATAAGTACTCTGATTTACTGCGGACTGACTGTAGAACGGAAACTTGGCCCAATAAATTATTCGAGATTGACAGCGTGTTTCGAGTAAGCATTTTATATCTGAAGGATATAAGGACTGCAGAATGAGTTGGAAATCAGTGGTGCTAACTCTACATAAAGGATGATGGGCACAAATGTATGGAAAGTGGTACCCGCTCCAATAGCCATAACCAATATATATTTTAAAAGGCCTTTAGATGTAGGAAAATGTCTGCTATGGGGCCAGTTCTAATTCACGTTTTGAAAGCAGTAATTCCACTAAGTATTATAATGAAAGTGTAACATAATCATCCATGTATACGAGTATGTATTATGACTACAATCTATTAATATAACTAAAAGAAGCATTGAAAAGGAAAGGATTATAGGGGAACCTGTTGAACCTTGGACAGAGTTGTACCTAAAACAATTGTATATATTTTTTAAATTATGCGGTTTTATGAAAAGTTGTCTAGGGTATTACATACGTTATTTGTCAACATTAACGTGAAGTTAGCTAAGATTCGCCGACGCCGTGCAAGTACAAGAAAAAATGGTAATTTAATATTTTACACTGACGCAGTGAGTTTTTGGAGGTTTACTTCATGTCAATTTATGAAAAATGTTGCATGTTTGACAAAACGGTTATAGTTACAACATAATCTTTATATATCTAGCTACTGGACGATATGAGTTTCAGATCCTAAGCTCAAATGGAAGTGGGTTTATTATACTTATTAAGTGAAGTAGTCGCAATGTTGTACCTTGACCACCCAACTAGCGATGTACCTTGGTCACTGATTTTCATTACGTTTTAATGAGAATTTTATTGTAATAAAANAAAAATTGTGAAAAATAATTAGTACAAAAAATATGGATGAGGATCTTTTTAAAAAATACTTTTACTTAGATATTGTTGCTAATAACTGTAATAATTGGTATTTCAAATAATAATTTACCAGAAAATTAACAAATTGAAGCGAATATAAGCATTTATTTCAATTTAAATAGGTACAACGTACACGGTCCAAGGTACATCTGGTTTGTTGTACCTAGGACAGTTTTCCCTTTTTTTTTCTAGCAGCTAGTATGCCCAAATTTGTAAAATTATACACAATTTTATGAATGAATTATGTAGTTAATTAAATGATCTTTAAATATAACTGCACTAGACAAGTTTAACTATCACCATTATTTTTCAAAAAATCAAAATTCGAAAAACTGGCCTAAGTACAACAGGTTCCCCTACTTACGATGAACTACCCAAGCTATTAGCCCTTTATTCGCTTTCATCATCATCATCATGATCATTTTAGCCATAGGACGTCCAGTTGAACATATGATTTCCACAATGGTCGGTTGGTGGCGGCCTGCATCCAGCGCCTTCCCGCTACCTTTATGAGGTCGTCGGTCCATCTTGTGGGTGAACTTATTGGGTCTTGTGAGTTTGCTCGCTTTAGCAACCCATAATAAAACCCTTAAGTAGTAATAAAACTTTAACCCCTTTATTAATAAAAGTTACACCCTAGTTGAACTCTGGCTTAGTTATTGTATTTGGTATGGAAATGTCATTTTAATCCAAGGTTCTTCTTAGGTGTAACTTTTTATTAATAAGGGGGTAGTAGTCCTTCAAATAAAAATATTTATCCCCATCAATAATTGTAGAGTTAAGGAAGGATGCTGGAGCAGTAAACCCTTCCTGCCTCGCATAACCTAAGTACCTTACGATAGACACGTATGATACTTCTTCTTCTTCTTCCTCGGTCCCTCACTGATGAGGATCGCTACCACAGATAGTGTTCTTCCACAGACTGCGGTCATAAGCTTTGTGGACCGCACGATGCAAAGTCCCGCCCACCGTCTTCCTCACCGCGTCCGAATATCTTGTCGGTGCCCTGCCCCGAGCGCGTCTGCCTTCCATACTGTATACTTAGGTTACACAAAAAGTATGTTTATCTTCGAACGCAACCAAATCTGAGGCTGGTGGCCATAGTAAATGTTGTTCGTCTTGGTAAGACCTTTCAAATTACACTACAAACATAACTATTGAAGCCGGGTACCATTCTGCAAAAAAGTATGTTTATCTTCGTACACAACCAGATCTGAGGCTGGTGGCCATAGTAAAAGTTGTTCATCTTGGTAAGACCTTTCAAACGATACTAGACACATATCTATTGGAGCCGGGTACCATTTTGCCCATTGTCCTTTATTTTGATTCCTTTGTTTTTGAGACAAATAACATTCTATTTTAGTTTAAATAACATGTCTGCTTTGTATCACTTAGTACAATTATAATCGGGTATATTTAGTATAATAACGGTGTAGTAACCCTAATATGTAGTTACTCAACACAGATTGTTAGGCGAAGACGTAAACCAGCTCATTCCGCTGCTAGCACGCCGTGAACTCTACTACGAGTATGGTTGTGTTTAATTTTAATTAATTAATTTTAATGAACTTTTAATAAGTAATGAATTCGTATTTAAATTGCCTACACGTAGATGGAGCGTCTTATATTTTCATCATCGTAATTTTCATACAACTGGCATTTAGTTTGACACAAGTCCAATAATTGGACTTACTCTTACAATTATTGTACTTTTCTTCTCTCTGTGTTGTTGGCTGTACCTTATCTATGCTTTTGTAACTTATTTTATTCCGTGACAGTTTATTGAAGGATATAAAATAATAGCTATCTATCTAGTAACCCCAATGGTTGCTATAACATGCATCAACATCTACCGAGCGGCAATGCAGCCGATTTATAGCGTTTCGTCGCAAGAATTGTCGCCGCCGATCCGTTTTATTGCCGCGGGGACTAGTAGGATCCAGTTCGATGTGCGAACTAGTCCGTCCGACATATTGATCAATCGTACAACTAGTGACTCTTCAATCTTCGTCCCCTAGTTGTGTATTTGTGTAGTGTTGTTGTGTAAAATGAAATAAACGACGAAAAGACGGATTATACGGCCGCTTCGAGTTTCATTTTCAGGACTACGGTCAGTTACGGCTGCGGATTCGACTCTCGCTGAGGACAAATGTTATTCTCAGTTTGGCCCTAAGGTTGACTGGAGGAAAATGCCGAAAGGCATTAAGTCCGCCTTATTTACACCGTTCTATGCGCATATAAGTTTAAAAATAAATAAATGTTGCGTAATGAGCTCAGAGTCAAAGACAATGTAGTACTCTCATACTATCATCATCAAGACTACATAAAAATTGCTGCTCGGTTAAAATCCCTAATCAAGAGTATATCCATTACACTCGTCGTATTTCACGATATATTATAGTACAAGATACTTGTAACGCTTCTAATTTAAATAGGTAGGTACTGAACATTTATCACAGAATTAATATCACGCATTCCTAGAAAATAAGTTAAGTAACTTTGTTACTCGAATACCTAGTGTAGGTAATTGCGTTAACTGTATAAATTCTACGCCAGACAATGTCATTGAAGACAAACTCTATAACATAATAAAAACTCTGTTTAATTTCTATCTTTCATAGAAGTTCTGTCTCGCAAAATCGCATTACAAAGTAGTTAAAAGCAAACAAGACCGCGTCTCTCTTTTTAACCATTCAGTCCTTAATGCATCTGTAGCGTTTTGTTTGCGCAAGCGACGAAAACCGAGCATTTAGCACAAATTAACGGGCACCCAGTAATCACATTACAGTGGTGTAGGCTAAGGGACAGCAAAAACTTAAGTCAAGATAGATTTTATTGAGCTCTGTCTTATTAATCAACGTTACTTGTTTCCGAGACTAAAGCATAATAATTGTTTTAAACGCCTGAAAACGTTTTAGCCTGATGTTCTGCCAGGAGTGTTCGAAAAAAATCTACAACAACAGCAAAAAAGATTGGATATTGGGCTTATTTTACGTAATAAAAAAGGTTTACAGTATTTTTGTGTTTCGGCAGTTAGAGGCAAGGCAAGATAGCCAGTTTCTTTATAATTGACGATTCTGGGAGAAACTCGCTTCCACCTTCGGCCTGATCATTACTTTCCTTCTGGTAAGATGAGGGCGAAGAGCTTCACCGTTGTGGATTAAAAAACAATGTCTAATCTTTGTCAGTGCCAAAGAGACCCCAAGGCGCTAATCTATACTTATAATAAATCTGTAGAGAGGTCAATTCTGTACATGAAATATATTTTCAAAATAACTATCAGGGGGTGATTAGTGATCGATACTGATGCCAAAAATGCAATCAGTAATTTTTTTGTCTGTCTGTCTGTCTGTCTGTCCGTCTGTATGTTCCTTATAGAAACAAAAACTACTCGACGGATTTTAACGAAACTTGGTACAATTATTCTTCATACTCCTGGGCAGGTTATAGTATACTTAGGAATTCCCACGGGAACAGGAATTAGCGGGAAAATCATTTTGTATGAAAAATCTAAACCGCTTAAGTTAGACGCTTGAAATTTGGCATGCAGGTACCTTAGTAAACTTAAAGCTTAGTTACAACAGGATATTGCAAAATTCCCACGGGAACGGGAGTTAGCGGGAAAAAACATTTGTATGAAAAAATCTAAGCCGCGTAAGATAGATGAAGGGGGTAAAACGGGATCCACGCGTACGAAGTCGCGGGCGGCCGCTAGTTCTAAATAAAAGATGAAAATGAAAATCCTAAGCTGGCCACATTAATTCCCTAAAATACTAAAGAAAACTAATTTATAGTACTCGTCTCCGCGACTATTAGGCCTGTGGGCTAGACACAAAGCTGCCACAAGTCTCCCATTTTAAATTTTAATTGAAACCGCGCGTGATGAATGTGAGTCCGAGAGACAATTTTTAATGATCCCATTAAATTTAGGGATTACCTACTCAAAGTTCCATTAGTATAATGAACTATGGAATACCTGCTATTCCTAAATTGAGGTTTACTCTAAAGCAAAGCTCCGGTTTATATTTTATCTACAAAAGGTTTTTTAAGGTTTGTTATACGTATTATTTTACGTATTTATTTACATTCTAAGGTTTAATTTTAGGTAATATGAAAATATAGATACTTTGATAAATGATTTACTGAAATTACAAAAAAGAAAACGAAATTTTGATCTACAGACTTCAAAAGCTAAATTCTAATCTCACGTCTAGTTTATAAATTCTCGTGTATTTTCTCCCCGATCTCATCAAGTTGTTGCAAATTAAAGTCTCGAAGTTAAGCTCCAGACAGCTATGGCTTAAATTAAAAAATTACCCAGTCGAAAATAAAACGAACTTCATACGGCAGCCAGACATTGTATGTAAGTAGTAGTCTGTGACAATAGAAACTGTCACATTTCGGGATTAGTACGTATTAAGATAAAATTCCGACAGGCCGCGTACCGGAATACGCAGCGTGAGACTTCCACCCACAAGGTGGACCGACCACCTGATAAAGGTAGCAGGAAGGCACTGGATGCAGGCCGCTACCAACTGTGCAATCTGAATGTCACTGGGGCCTCCCCCAGTGACTATGTTCCTATGGCTGAAATGATGATGATGAAGATAAAAATCAACGCAAGCAGAGGGATCTGTCACTGACATATCCTTTACATTAATTCATTTTTGAATAAGCGATAAGGTTTCTAAAATTTTTAGATAACAAAACTAGCTCGGTGTTAATATTTTCCGGCTTTATAAATAAGTGTATCGGAAAATTGCCAGATTATTGATGGCGCTATAACGCTAACGTCCGAATGAAGCAACGCGAAAACACACGCAAACTTTTCCGCCCTAAGCATAACAAATAACAACGTAAATTATCTCTGCTGTTTACAGTGTTACACTGTAATTTATAGTCGTGGCTTCGAAAATCCGTTCAGTGCACGCGTGTCCCGCAAACAGCTATCGCTGAAAGGTACTTTAAATGCAAATCACGACAAAGTCGAGCGCGCTGCATCGCAAGCTGGTTATCCACAGTATTATGTTCACAGATGATTTGCACCTCATGTAATTCAAAAATAAAGTAGGCAAGCTGCCCGAATGGACGAATAAATTACTCGAACGTTCGCCAGTCACGCCCGGGACTGGGGAAACTTACTTAGCGGGAAAATCCTAAATCGACATGCGAATAGAAGTTTTATGGTCTTTCCTCGTAACCCAACACGCACTAAAATAAACGGAAGTAATGAAGATTTGTTTTTAAAACCCTCAATGTCATAAACACAATTAATGTCCATAAACATATTAAAGCCGCTAGATATGCGTCTAAGAATTTGTATTCAACAAAAAAAACTACTATCTATTTTAGAAATAATTTTTACTGTAGGTATGTAACATAACAGCCGTTTATACTAGGATCCTTACTTACTTTTAAATTCATATCTCGTATCTCAAAAACTATTTCATTCTTGAGAGAGCAGTAAACTCCGTAAGATTGCACTGGAAATTACTTTTTCGGTTATTTGTCTTACTTTACTTAAGATATAATGAAAGTAGACTCAGAAAGACTCGCAATTATTAAGGTAAATTTTCTAATTTCCAAACCATAACATTTACGATAATATGTATTGTTTTTTGTTTGAGTCCAAAGAAAAAGATACAATGAAAACTTTGCATAAATGTAACAGTAAAAATGTTAACCATTCTGAGGCTAGATTGCACCATCTTACTTTAACTTTTTAACAAACGTTAAAAATCTATCTAACTCCATACAAAAAACACCGGCTATCGTTATAGTCACGGTTAGGTGGTGCAACTCAGCGTGGTTGAACACAATCCACCGCTTCGTGAAACAAACAGAAATAAGTTTTCTACATCCACTTCTATTATGTTGGCTCGCCAAAGTTTATATGACTCCAGCAGAGTACATAGCCTCCCATCCCCCTCTTACATCTATCTCTAGCCCTTTTCACTTTAACATGACAATTCGTCATGACTTTCCTCCTAGAGCAATTTCTCGCGTGACTTTTCCTTATCATTCTTACGCACGCTAAAAATAATATCAATCTTTCACAAAGTGAAAACAATGTGGGGTGAAGAAAAGAACGAAGTGGAAATGTCGATGATATTTTCCAATATATTGTTATATTAAATGGACGACGTATTCCACTTTGAGCACCCGCTCAAATAGCACCTGGCCTATTCCACTTAGAGCACCTATCGTATTTTGGGTGGGCAGGTGCTCTAAGTGGAATTCAATTTATTTTTATAAGATTTTAAACTTTCGCGTTCCGTTTCAACTAAAATAGTAAGACGTCAAGCCGTGAGTACATAATATAACTCATTAATAAACGTTGCGTTAAGACACGTGTCTTACTATGTTAGTTAAATTTATTTTTACGACGCATTCCACTTAGAGCACCTACAACACAGTTCTAAGTGGAATATGCCAGGTGCTATTCGTGCAAATGCTATTTGGGCGGGTGCTCAAATTGGAATACTTCAAATGGACACTATACAACGTCACTGTACAATCCTGTCAAGAATGTTAGTCTGAAATAGCATGTTCTATTCTATACTACTTCTGTCAAAAAGCTTAGTAGGTACGATCTTTATAAATAACTAATGAACGTTTGAACGTACGTCATAATATGTATAGCTATCGGTGTTGTAAGAGTAGCTTAATTATTCGTGTAGCTAAAACATTCCGGCCCCTAAGGCTTGACGTAAATTAGTTAAGCATGATATCGGATCTAATTACTTAATAAACAAGATATCGATTTCATAATAATCATAATCATAATCATTTATTTGCAATTAAACATGGTATATAAAGATGTTAGGTACAGACAGTGAGAACTATACATGTTTAGCTAAATTATTATTAGCATGCAAAAGTTAAATTAGAAACACCACAATATTAGCGACGATTCTAAAGAAGAACAAAACTACAGCAAGTCAAAGAACTCTTTTAAATCGTAAAGTGTCAGTGATTTATCTCAATTACCCCTATCGTAGCTACTTTATTACATTACGTAATTTGCAATCCACAAGAAATTAACAGGCTACTTCCCTAATATTGTTGCAGAAATACATACTAAAGGCTACCATTCTCAGTTAAAAAGATGTTCTGTAAAAATACTTTCCCAAAAATCTTGCTTGCAAAAAAAAAAGTTAGAATAGTGTAATCCGATGACGATACCTTCTTATGAAGATCTTTATGTCATAAAGCAATAGTCAATACAGTAACAACAATAATATAGAAACAACCTCGTAAAAGGTAGACAACGATATCGTAAACGTTACGTTTTAGAATTATCTTAAGAATTCTTTCACGACTCGCGTCCATGTTGATGTTAAGCGAGTGATATATCCCCACATTTGTGCTATAGTCGTATCTTTTACAATCAAAGCTCATAATCGGTCAAAACCACTTTTGACTGATTTTTGCAGTCGAAAGTGGTTTCGACCGATTGTGAGTTTTGACTGTAACAGATATATCTTCAGATTTCCCGTCAATACCTGCTACGAGGTCCCGGCAAGCGTGTCTGGAATGCACCGGCCGAATTACTGATGTTTCAAAGGAATAACTTCATGCTGGTCACGCGTTTGTGATTCTCTAAACGGTTTTTATTATGATGCAGATGTATTGCTTTTGGTTTTGACAAATAGTACCAAATTAAACCTCGTTGAAAAATTTAGACTGGTACGAAAGGTAAAAGTTAATTCGAAAGAGTCATGCTTTTTACAACAACAAGCAAGTGAATTCTGTAATTTATGGTTGGCATATTAATATGTATTAACTCCCACTGTCTAATTGTTGTCAGTTTGGAAAACTGTTACTAGGTCTCCAGAAAAGGCTCTATTAAAATAAAATTAAAATAATGGAGAACTGGGATCTTACAAATTACTGGTAAAGTGTTTTCCGTTATGACATTAATACAAAATGACGGTCCTCTGTTATATTATTTTTCTCGAGTTATCCCATCCCTCAATTTTGCTTGGGGTCGGCTCTCACGCGTCACCGACAGGACATCCTGGGTCCACATAAATAATAAACATGTTATTATATTGTTTTTATATCATGTTTCCGTGACGTGATAGAAAATATTAGTCAAGAAGAAACAAACTTATTCAAGTACATACTTATACTAGTAAGTATTTTTTGAATGTGTTTATTACAGCGTCGTAAAAACCAGGTAAGGTAAGTACGAGTAATTGGTTCATTTATAAAATAAAAGTAGTTTAAAACCCCTTACCTAGTAAGTACCTAAAAGGCGCTTTTTTGTCTACCCTTTACTATACCTACCTATTACAGACATTGTATTTACAATACATTGAACCGATCTTTCTATAACCCTCGTCCTAGTTACTTGCATAAAACCATCTTTGACATCAAAAGAAATTCTGGGATTCTTCCCAAGAAACTCGGTCACTATTTGCTGATTGAAACAATTCAGTATTTAATAAGTGGAATTTATCTAACCTACATACAAAATTGCCGCTGACTATACCTAGTTCATTACATTTATCACTTTCCCCATCTTATTCTTCAGTTTCAATAACAAGACAAGTGAAGGGTGCCATATCGTGTCGAGATGGAGCGGCGGATACGCGCCATTTGTGAAACCCGTGATAAGTTACACCTATTCTCAGTCCGCGGGGGTCTAATGGTTGAGGCAATATATCTGCCCTACTAAGTATGATGCCACAATAAGGTGGAGGACATCAGTTACGAGCAAGGACATCCTGGGAATGTTTTAATCAAAGCTATTGGGTATAAAAGGACGCTAGTTTTACTGTAATGCCTATGCCCGTATTCACAAACGATTCTTGCTTAAGTGAAGCAGCAAATCGAATGCACAGCGTTGATTAGAGCTCTGTGATTGGTTCGTGTGTCACCCTGTGCGTCCACTCGCACTGTGAGAGCACATAGTAATGTTTGTGAATACGGGCCTAAGGCTAGAGTAGAAGTAATCTGTGAAAAGACGTCCCGTATTCCTTGATATTTTTATGCATTAAAAGAATTATGTTATTTGGAATAAGATTGGTTTTTTATTGGTATCGGATCAGCGGTAAAAAGATTACCTCCAAGCTATTTACAAACTTTTTGCCTTTTTGTGTTCGAATGGGATGTTTTTTTAGTTTGCTTGAAAGTTGGTAATGTTATGATTCCATTATTCGAGTAGCTTTCGTATCTTTCTAAGTAACTATTGAAATTGTACTTACATAACGTAAAAGAATACTAAATAATGTAAGATATGTTTCTACATTCCAAACGTATTGTTCTTCTTCTACTCGTATTGTTGGTTGTTATAATCCGAACATAACTGTTCTGGTGACTCTGGTACCCCTATTCACATAACTATGATATCATTCAATTAGACTAACCAATCAAGCAAACTTGCCACAAACAAAGTGATTTCATTCTATGTATGAGCATGTCCCATTTGGGAACCGAACTCTCAACTGTTCTTAGATCGTTCAACTCTACTCGCTGATCCATCGTAGTCACAAACAGCCCCACGGGAATACTTCTTATCAACAGATCATAAGATGCTTACGTACTATATGATCGGAACTATGTACAAGGGTCGAATTATGCCCCCGGGATATGAAAGTGAACTACACAACTATGTTAGGAGTTACGCGACTTAGAGGTAACTACGTATGTAGGCTGACCTATCGCTTACATAATAGATGAATACTTTAATTAATCAATATACTGGCAATCCTTTAGGGGTAACTATTCACTAAATCCAAAAAATGAGCTACAGTCTATGAGCTCGAAGCATGTTATTTTATTAACAATTTTATTTAAATTGAATACAGAATTGAGTTAACAAAAGTAAGTCCTTTTATAAATAATGCTGTAATAATAGAGGTTGTATTTTTTAAACTTAAAGCGAATAAAATATAAGATAACTAGTTTAAAAGATGATCCAGTTTCAGATTTAATCAAAGGCCTTTAAATCTGGGGGCACGGCAGTGCCCCCACCAAGTCGAGCAAAAAAGCGGCACGGCCGTACCATCCTTTTCTCGAAGCAATTCAGGCCATTTTCGACCGCCTGTAACTTCGTTGTGGATAAAACTAGAAGGCTGAATTTTCATTAGCTATGCAGGCATTGTAAAGACACGGTATATTTAAAATTTCATTCAATTTGAACCAGTAGTTTAAGAATTATAACGGGTCAAAGTTACTTAATTTTGTCACTCACTGACTGACTCACCGATCATCAAAATTCTAAGGCACTTCTAGCAGACCTAGAAGCTTCAAATTTGGAATATAAGTAGTGTTTGGTGTATGAATCAAGGAAAAACTAAAATATTTGGGGGCACGGTAGTGCAACCGCCAAGTCGAGTAAAATTTTTCAATTTCGGTCCAGTTTTCTAGATACATAACTGCTGTCTACAAAATACAAAAAGAAATGAGATCCCATCAAAAACAATACTTGTCAAAAAAACCAAGTCTCGCAACTCAGTTGTTCTACGGTAAAAAGTTGTGAGATCCATGTAATACCAAGTCCAGGCCAGGAAATCTTTAACGTTTTACATAAATATATTGACTTGGCCATCGCATGAAAACACGTGTAAATTAAATTATTTAGTGCGATGGCCAAGTCAATAATTTATGTAAAACGTTAAAGATTTCCTGGCCTGGACTTGGTATTACATGGATCTCACAACTTTTTACCGTAGAACAACTGAGTTGCGAGACTTGGTTTTTTTGACAAGTATTGTTTTTGATGGGATACAATACTTCTGTTAAGTTTTCGTTAAGAATTCTTTGTTATAGTTTCAGATGGGACCAACCACAAAAACTGAAATTGAATTACGTATGTATGCAAAAGTAACTGCAAATACGGCGCTCTTAAGCAGTCCTTACAGAATAATAGAATTTGATTTACTTGCCTAGCTACTTATTTGACAAGTCACTATATAGACTTATCGTAAAATGAACATCATGAAACAATGAATAGACCTTATTTGTAGGACGAAGAGACATACAATTCCCAGAGATGCCAGCCAAAAATATGTACACACGGTCCGCCAGCGATCCCTGACCGATTGCCCACATTTGTCCCGTTCTAGTTAGCCGTCCCAATTTGCAGTACATTTCCCAAATTGCCAAGTTTCACGTTGAATTTCAAGACAAATGTGGGCTGTGACGTTTCATTTTGCTTGCTATATTCAAGCAAATGTTGTGCTGATTTGTACCAACAACAGAGCTAACTTTAGCAAACACGAAGCTGGAATTAGTCATAATGAATGCAGACAATGAACCGCAACAGAAAATTAAGTAAGTTGAACTATACGAGTTAATGTGAATCCCAGTCGTAATATACCTTTTAGTAAAGCTTGGCTAATTAATTAATTTCCATCATAAACTCGTACATTAAGTATCTAAATTAATTCAAATATTATTAAGTTAAGAAAAGTGACAATGAGGGATGTTTTCTGAAGCGCTTTTTCTTAGAACTTACAAAACGTAAGGATGATACATTACGAATACGTGTCAGTAAATATTATTATGTAATTTATAAAGTTATTGTATTACATTTCAAGAAAGCGGCCATTTTCTTTTATAGAGTTTGTTTTGACATTGCAAAAATGGGAATATTCTTAAAACGTCGTAATTTACATCCAAACGTTTTGTCTTGTCGTTATATTCGAGCATTACCATTATCGTCTATGCCAAGACAGTTGCTGAACAAAATAAAAAACGTTGTCTTCCAAGGAATCTGGTTAAAAAGTCCACTTGTTTACAAATGGTTGTTTGGATGAACTCGCCGACTTATTTAACTGTTTAAGTGGGCCGGTTGAAAATAACGAGCAGGTTTTAATAGTCCAGTCATTTCGTCCGAAAAAAAGGCAAATAAAAGAAAATGAATTTGCGCTTCTAATTTTTTAATATGTTGTAGGGGATACCTAGAAAAGCTTAACTTGAGATTGTCGACCAAGCTTTCCTAGGAGCTTTCGCCGCCATCTTGGAAAACGCTTAAAATTTGTTTTTCGGCAATAACTCGGCTATCCGATGAGATTCGAAAATTTTTGTAGGACACTTTTTGTAGCTTTCTTTGTGCTCTACAATAACGCCCGAACCATTTTTAGCGTATCATGCATCGTTATCGAGATATCGATCGATAAAGTCAAAAATTTTGGACACAATTTTTGTTTTTTTCTTTTTTTTTCTTTGGGTCTTAATAAATATGAAAAATTCCGAAATAATTAAATAATTAATTAAAAAGTAAAAAGTAAAATTTAATTACTTTTAATTACTTTTTAATTACTTTTTTTTAAGTAACGGCAAAGCATTTGTATTAGTTGGTTCTTGTTTTGATCCCTTGTGAGAAACTTCTCCTGGCTAACTTTTGGAGTAGTTGTCTCATCGAATGTGAACTCCGGCGATTGGTTTTTTCTCGAACGTCGTACTCTTTCCGAAGTTTTCGTTCCAGCGAGTGTCATATCAGTCGGATAACCGTCGAATATGATTGCAACCTTTCCTTCGAAGTTATGTTGTACGTATCTGACGTTAATTATTTAATTATTCCGAAATAATTTGTGTCCAAAATTTTTGACTTTATCGATCGATATCTCGATAACGATGCATGATACGCTAAAAATGGTTCGGGCGTTATTGTAGAGCACAAAGAAAGCTACAAAAAGTGTCCTACAAAAATTTTCGAATCTCATCGGATAGCCGAGTTATTGCCGAAAAACAAATTTTAAGCGTTTTCCAAGATGGCGGCGAAAGCTCCTAGGAAAGCTTGGTCGACAATCTCAAGTTAAGCTTTTCTAGGTATCCCCTACAACATATTAAAAAATTAGAAGCGCAAATTCATTTTCTTTTTTGAATGTACGTAATGACTGGACTATAAGTAAACTGGCCAGTTTGAGACTTTGCGTTTAGCTAAATTGCTGTACAAAGTTTCGGCTAACGTCTAAACGTCTTACTTTATTGTCAACTCCTTATCTATTTAGAGGATTTTGGCTTTGAAAAAATAAAAGTAATAAGACTATTACCTCGATTTAACTGAGGAAATGATTAGCTAGTCTCGTATATGATAGCAGCAAATTAAGAAATATGCTTTAAATACATAAATTATTCAGTTAGAGATTCTCGTCGTAGTACACGAAAGCTTAAAAAAATACTCCTTCTTGGACACTTTTCTTTTTTTTTTTTCACTTTCATTTTTCATATTTATTTTTAACGGGATTGCTACCATGTACCTTATTAACGAGCCTCCTTATTTAGTTAGTGACCATGAAAGTTTATAACAATATACTTTAATTTATTCGTTTATTTTATAATCAATCTTATTCGGAATACATAACTATCTTACTACGAGTAACTTCTCATACCTACTCTCCTCTTGTATAGTATTGTGAAATGGCGCGTGATGACATCTGTCATATTGCATGGAAACATACCAACCAAACTCTGCGCCAGAGACTCTTGCAGTAAAACCATAAAGTCAGATTTATTTTAGGAGCGAACAAGCGCCTCGTAAAATATCTTATAAACAATTTACTACGTTTATAAACTTACCTACTTATTTTTTTTTTTAAGATTTCTCTACCATCCTTTCTGTTTTACTATAAATAAATTAAATTCAATAAAGTATGAAAATTACCCTCAACGGTAGTTAATTATTAAATTATCGGAAAGTTCTTGATAAACGAAACCACTAATTAGCCAAATTCCTGAATAAGATTGTAACGCTTCCTTCCTTATTTTTTTCTGAGAACGAAACAAAGTCCAATTATTAATTATTATTAAATATTGATTTTAATGGTAGAATTAATAAGAAATCCAACCAGAATATTTAATTAAAAGGCCACATTTCACCTTCCCAAAACTTTTGGCTTATATTTCTTGTAATCAACAATTAAGGACTGAAATTAGTATCTACATGTACTGTCTCCTCACACAACTGACGAGAATTTAATCTGGATTTAAAAAAATAAGCTATATGCTATGCATGCCAAATCTACGAATAGAAAAGAAATAGCTAAAGGTATTTGAGACTAATTGCCATGATGTTGACCTTTCAATCATTTAATTATTATTTTATTACTTCACCTTCCAAAATCTCAGTTGAATTCATGCAACATTTTATCAATTGTGAAGTCATACGCTCAAAGTGTAAAAAACATTTCTCTGTCGGGGCCATTGATCAAGCCAGTGATTCGGAAATAATGCCTTTTCTGGAGAGCTCAAGTCTAATCTGTGATCTCACTGCAGAACCTATAAAATTTCGTTTTGATCGAGTTGCCCGGGACATTAATCTTTCACAGTGTAAAACGGTTTATTACTGAAATTTTGTGACATTCTATCTCTCTATAAAGGAGCGATAAAATAGGACTTTATAAAGCGAACGCAGACATCGAAGAGTTGAGTAGACAACCACAAATTGTTACGTGAACTAAAAATACGAAAATAATGCTGTATCTTTTTTGATACAAAACGCATCAGAGTTTATGGATGTAAACATACCAACCAATTAACTTAAGGGGTTAAATGATTCAGCTTTCAGCTTTAGAGTTAACACGCAGCTGTCTCGTATCCTTAAATTAAATATTTTTCATTTGTGTGATTTAATGCATAAAATTAGCAGAAAACCACTGGATGCCAGCCGATATTAGCCGTCCAATCTGGAAATCATTGGGGAAGGCCTATAAATATATTCAGCAGTAGACGTCCTGTTGCTAAAATAATGATGGTGATTTATAAACCTTTGCCAAGGTCAGTCAATAGTGGCTCTTAGGACAGACACAAAAATGGCCTGTGATTTCGTCAAAGCATCGATGACAGACGGACGTAGATAACGTATGACGTGCATAATACATCAAAGGCCGCTGATGATGCCCTGCCCCGTGGCTTCGCATAGAACTGATTTATAGTTTACACTACTGCTGTCAAAACATCGATAAAATTATTACAAACTAACTTTTTACCCGTGTTTAAGAGCATTATGTAAGAAAATGTGTAGGCTCTAGGAAGGAAGACATGTTCTCAGCAATCTTGATAGCCATCGGACAATTAACCTGTAGATTCTATGAGTAATTGCATTAAAATTAAAATGGAATTCGTTAAATTCGTGGCAAGACTCTTCTGTATAATTGAAATGATTTTTTTATTTAATACCTTTTGACAGTCTATTGTGTTTTATTGAATTTTCAACCAGCACATTTCCAGAAATAAGATGATTATTAACACAAACCTCTTTATTTTAATGCGATTACTTCGACCTCCTCGCGTTCCAAGAATATCGTTAGATTCCTTTTGGTGTAAAAATTTTCAGAAATTAGATCATACAAAAAAGTAACTTAGCTTGATACCAAAAATACTTTTTCAATCACAATACATAAGTACAATTTCTACTTATTGTGTTGAATAAAACGTGATTATAAATCCAAAGTGTCCAGAATAAAAGCTTTGCTTATTTTGGGACTAAGATGAAAGATGGTGCTGTAAAAATAGATCCAAGGACATTTATTTATGAGCCACATTTTGATTTCTTATGGTTACCGATATAATTATTACCTATAGTTTAGCTTCAAAACATCCCTCACTGGACCCATCTTTCTCGTTTATAAGTAATGTATGTCGGGTCCTCATTAGGTTTGATAGCACAGCCCCGAGTATACACAGAATACATATACCGAATCGAGATGCACACTATAATAAATGTAAATACGCGGTCTTGAGACCTCAATAGAGCTAGTTTGAAAGTTTCTTAATCTTCTTTGTAAATCTTGCGATGTTTGCATGCGTATCAGCTGAGATACTTTAGGTTTATGCTGATTTTGTGGATAACACTTATTCGTTACAAAATAATACGGAAAAACTATAAATACGTTGCAAATAAAATTCACTTATAATGACATACAGCTGTCTCCCCCGGCTTCGCCTGGGTTTATTTTGGTCTGTCACTAAAAAATAAAAGTTCGTTTTTCTCCGGGCTTCAAACTACGAATTAGCTCATCTGTAGGATATAACATAGTATTAGTAAAGTAAATGAATACCTATCGGTTCCTTTCCAAAAGTAAATTAGCGCTGCATGGACCTAGTGCCGTACAGCTTACGCTGAGCCGGATGCCCTTGTCACCTTATTTTTAATTGTTAAGCTGTGTTAAAGTTGTATTTTTTTTTGTTATGGTGACAATAAAGGTTTATTTATTTATTTATTTATTTATTTAATTATACATTTTCATTATAGCAAATACTTACTGTTTATGATTGTATCTTCCGCCCAGTTTGGCGGTTGTGTGTAGAGCGCGAACGTTCGTGCCCTATCTCGCGGCCATCAACGTCATTGTCCTGAGCCGGGTGTACACGGATTAGTTTATTATTTCATCCGCTTTGGTCAAATAATTTAAAAAAAAAAAGAAATCCCCAGTGTACATAAAGCCTGTTGACCGTGTACGTGCTTATCACTTCTGCGCTGGGATTTTCTTAACCATCTTATGCATAAAATTTAAATTTAAATTATATTTTACAGCTCTTGACATAATTAATGGGGTACTAAAGTGCTGGAATAAGTATTCATTAAAATCCTTTATGTTAGGTAGAGTAATTAGTATTATAATCTACAATTAACTGCTCCCAAAGAACGCCTCTGTTGTAGGGTTAGACTCTCTCGGCGCAAAGGTTCAATTCCCAGGTGGAACACAAAAATTTAAAAAATCATCGTGTAATATAATCACTTACCATCTTGAAGAATACAAAGCAACATGATTGTTTGAAAAAAAATGTGATTTCATGCTTCAGAGGGTACGTATTTCAGCTTTCAGTAGCGTAGCTTTCAGTCCGATTGACTCCCAACTTGAAGTCTGTCATTACAGCTGTTATCTCATAGTTGCAATTCACAAATTATGTAAATTACAAAACAAACATATCTACCCGAATACTAGCTATGCGTGATGCCCGTAGCTATTTACATAAGTTTGTGGGCTGTACAATCTGTGGCTACATCTACCATGGGTATTTATATAAGTAAGAAAACACGAATGTTTATATTTTGTTATTCGGAGCTGACCGAGTGGACAAATACATTTTCCTCATCTATTCACGGTTCGATAAACAATACTAAACCGACTTTATAACACTCATTCTCTGCAGTTCAGTTTGACCTACTTTTCGAGTTCCCGCAAATAAATAACTATTAAGATAATTATTTCATTTTAACTTGCCAATAATTTTCTCTGAGATGTTTTAAAAGGATTTATATGTACTCTGTATGAATAAAACTAGTATGTATGTACTCTTCTTAGTAAGTTTGCTTTTTTACTGATAAGCTTATTGATTGATTCTTTAATCTTCTAACAGTCTAGGGTAGACCGGGTACAATAGTACCACGGGTCAATAGTACCATCGGCGATATTTCTTCATACAAGCGACGTTAGGTTGTGTGCATAGAGTCAAAATATGCGCTTTTTGTGTTTCCATCCGCTCACCAGTCGGCGGCGCTTGCGCTGAGAAACCAAGGTGTACAGGAAGGATTTTTGTTTTTTGCCCAGCCTCAGTAAATTTTTACGTCAAATATATGAGCCCATAAGTTGCCTAATATGCTATTTGTTACCAAGGTATTGTTGTCAATAGTTTATCCAGGCTCTAAACTTTATATCGACAGCGAATTATTGGCATTCACTGTGAAAATGACTGAATTTTAGGTGAAGTTCTCTTGACTACCTACTTGGAACAATTGTACCAGTCTCCATGGGGTCAATTGTAGCGGTACAATCAACCCCGTGGTACAATTACCCCCGGAACCTTATTTTATACTTACTACATAATATTTTAAATTGGTTTTAAAGTACCTATACTTATAATAAAATAAGTTATTATAAAACATTCACGTGGTTATTATTTTTACAATTATAGGTATACCTAGGTACCTACTGAAATAATAGTCTAGGCTCATTCATAGTTGCATGCATTAAGCATTAATTAAATACATACATAATGTGTTTCATTAAATAAGTAGGTAGATGTCGATAAAAAGGTGATATAAGTACCTAAATGCCTACTTAAAATATTTTAAAATAGGTTTCTAAAACCCTTCTGAATATGTACATTTTAGCTTAATTCAGTAAGTAACTAAGTATTTGAACGTTTTGTTTTAGATGCTTCGGCGTAGTCAAAAGTACGGATCGCGGATCAACGGATCTATTCCTTTATGAACAGGCTTATGAAAAAATCTTAAAAGGTCGAAGCAGTAGTAGGTATAAATAATCAGGGTCAATTGTACCAGGGGTCAATTGTACCCTCATACAAAAAAAGATTTTTCAGTTTCGATATTTCTATCATTGTTATTATGCTTATTGTTGTTTCAGAAGCAATATCCGAGCCAAATAGATAGCATATTATGTTGAAACAGTTAGTTTTTTCGTTTTTATGGAAGAAAAGTTATTGTTTTGTTTTTAAACTTAAGTGTTGATTTTTCATACTTGTTCCTAAATATTTTCGATCTCAATGAATAAAGACTGATGATTGTAGGAGATTAAGAGTACAGAATACCAATAAAGGTGATGATTAGATAAACATAACTACTTTTATTGCCTCATATATTATTGGTACAATTGACCCGTTGTAGGGGTCAATTGTAACATGAGACATCGTACAGTTCAAATTCGTTTTTCATGAAGTATTCGAAAGAATAGTTTAATTCTGCATGCTTAAATTTGTAGCTTAAGAGTCTAGTTTTTACAGCATCATAACAGAATAAGTTATATTTCATTAGATTTCTCAATATTGAACAATTTCCAAAAAATGGTACTATTGTCCCCGGTCTACCTATAATATTTGATTGATATAATCAAAAGACAACTTCTCGTTAACAATAAGACACATCCTGTTCCTCTCGCAAATCGCAAATCGAAATGGACTAAAGGAGTTGTCGATACTTCTAGATAAGTACAACTTAGTGCGCTGTTTTCAGAGCACATAGGTACTAGAAGCTGAAGTCATACGACCAATCCGTTCGTGTGAGCTAATTCTTTGCAGCATGCACGGGTATCGCGAGCAAGAAGTCAGCCTACTGTCGCAAAATACTCTCTGCATTTTGTGCAATCGACTAAATTAGTTGTCGATAGGCTCTTATTAACACTAACACCCGTATTCACAAACATTACTATGAGGTCTTACAGTGCACGTGGACGCACAGGGTGACACACGAACCAATCACAAGAGCTCTATTCATTGCTGTGCGTTCGATTATTGCTTCACTTAAGCAAGCATCGTTTGTGAATACGGACGTAAGTGAATAGTATCACACGGCACAGCCTGTCCATAAGTAGGTACTAGAAAGAAGCTGACGTCCCACGACCAATCCGTTCGTGTGAGTTAATCCTTTGCAGCCTGCAGCGTTCCTATTTCACGGGTATCGCGAGACAGCCTACTGGCGCAAAATGCTCTCTATTTCGTGCTACCGGTATACATTTTCACGGTTGACAATCACACCTGCTAGCGACCCAAACCTGCAATACAATGGTTGCCATATGAGTTAACGAAACTTTGGAAAGCTGCTGTTTTCCTAATTGAAGTTGGTCTTACAGCTTTTGTTGTCAGCGCCAGTTGGCTTTTTAGATAAGATAAAAATAAAAATTTATTTCAACAGAAACTGAACTAGCTAAACTAGCTTAGTGATGTCAAAATTATTTCACTTCGCAATTTTAATTAAACACTTCATTCTTCATTAATTATTTTTATATTCACATTGTTACGATTACGCATTTTCAAGAAAAATTAAGGAACGGAGTTTCTGTAAGAAACCCATCATTTCTCATTTTGTGATATTAAAATTTATGTGTACGCTGGTAAGGAGTTAAGTCACACATAACATTCCACAAAATGGCTCCAACGTAGGTATTATAAAGCTTATACATTTCTACGAATAAAGATCAGTCTCTCCTTGCGACGAACCAATCTACTCAACAATAGCTGTTGAGTTATCGGGCGGCATCTCCATTAAATCTACCACTTCCATTTTGTGTTCAGAATACTGAATCCAAGTTAGTTTCCAGAAAATACTTATAAATTGATTGGAATCTTATTAAATGAACTAACCGTATAAGTTGAGCAATAGTCTTATACAATTTATAGCCATATCCATCAAAAGTTATAAGAATACTAAATAGGTATTCCAAATCGAATGAGCCGTATCATTAATACGTATTTTCTTCGCCCTATTCCCCGCCTAATCAGTTGAAAAATGGTGCCAGTTAAATTGTTAGATACAGCCTTTACAAATACCAGCACTACTAAAATCGTGGATTTAGTGTTGTACGATTCCATTTTAAACCTGCATTTGCTAAAACAAGCAGCCAATTTTGTAACAAAGCTGCTCAGTATCGCACCCAATTTAGCTGCACATTTCGGTGCGGTAGACTATAATATGTGCCGACACGGATAGGCAGTAGCAGACATTATGTATAAAATTAAATTACCTTTGCTAAGGCCGATCTTATGCTGTACTGGATTGTAGAATAAGTATCCTCTTTTGAATAAGTATCTTGGTTTTCCCTTATTTTTATTGGAATAAGACCTTTTTACAGTCCTTTAAAAATATTAAATCTATTTTAATAAATAAATAGTAAAAGCTCTAAGCCAACTTTGTGTATGTTACGACTCATTTCATAAGTTCAAGCAATTTATTGTTAACATGTTACATAACAATATAATAATTGCTACAATTGCAATTGTACCAAATCATTTCAAATGAATTTTGTAATGGTTTGTGAAAGCTTTACGAGTAAGCCCAGCAAATTGCATCTCACTTAGTAGAGCTGATACTGTGATTAATCACGGATAGTATGTAAATTCTGATTCACAAATGGACGGATAAATGTTGAGACCGCAGGCAACGCAAACATCAGTGGAGGCTTTCCCACCAGTCCTCACTTGACCTCTCCCTCCCTTTATTCGTTGGGAGATATCCTCAAAACAAACGCACGCTAGGGGTCCTGGTACACTGGACACCATTGAGAGCTCGTTCCAACTAATCAGGATATTTCGTGGTCGGATGTTGTTGCCCCAGAGGCGAGGGTGAGATCAATCAATTCATTATACTGGTTTTCATGGGTCATAGATCTTGGAACATATTAATAAACTCTCTGATGCATAAATCTCCATCTTCATCTTGGGTAACCTATTTCAAAGGATGGTATGATTATGACATCATCATAAAGGATTAGTACCTAGTGAAGTTTATATTAGTCCTGCCGACATGTCAAGTCAATAATCATTAAGAAACCCTATTTTCCTTAATTTAACTTTTGCTTTACAACAAACGTTTCACTTAGAGATAACTAGCAGATAAAGTAACCGGTAAGCAACTTTTATTTATTTAATAGAGTTATTATCATATTTTATGTCGGGTAACTATCTGACTGAAACGTTACGACATCTAAGGAACTTGACGTGAGTATGTAATTCACGCAATATCATTTTTCATGCGAAAGATCACAGCCCCATGCGATGATGCAATAAAGATGTCAAAATAACGATAACTGCCTTACGGCGACTCAATAGAATTTCCAAACCATGATTGTTGACAAACTGTTTAGCAGTTTTGTAGATTAGAAATAAGGACAACTGATATAACTTTTATACTTTTTTTTTAATATTGGAGTCGGTGCAAGCATACGTCAAGTGCCAAATTAATTCAATTTCTCCACCGATTCATGACGATTAACAATATTTGAGTGCCATTTATAAGGTTTGTTTATTTACGCAAACATCACTATCACGGTCGATCTCCCGACAATGGCTGTTAGGCCGTGGGTAATCTCCCCGTCAAGGCAACGTAAATCTTTTCACCGCCATTAGTTCTGCGCATAAGCGGCGCCGGATCCCGCGACCTCATAAAGTATCGTTTAGCTACTTGACAGCTGACGTTTCAATCCACGAAGAACAGCTTTATTGGTGACAAGAACGTTGAGGCATTTATTTGATGTAAGTGTTTTATGGAAATTCTTCATCTTTATGGTAAAGTAATAGAACCACATGTCTCAAACCCAGAGGTTGCGGGTTCGATTCCCAGTGGAGGTAAAATTTTACTAGTTCACGGTTTCATTGGTAGATTTGGTAGACCTTTTTCGAAGTCAGCCGGACTAGCACTAAGTTATCTACGTCTGTCCTATTAATAATAACAGTGTTAACAGCATTGTTTTCGGCAGTTGGAGGTTAGAGATACCTATAGGTCAATTTGGTGAGATGCGAGACAAAGAGCTTCCTTGTTATGGTTACAAAAATTTGTTCCTTCTCTCATAATACTCGTAGTTATCAGAATCAACAAGCCTATCATATCCTAAACACTGCCAGCTATCTTTTTGAGTAAATTTAGTGTAACGGTATTTATTCTAAAATGAAAAGAAAATCTAATTTTATATAATTATAATCAGGAGAATCAATCAGCGCCCAAGGGGCAATTTGGTGAAAGTCCTTTAGAAGCTGGCCAAAGTGCCATTTTGTGTAAAATATCTGACCTCAAGCAACCCTTTCAAGTTAATGTTGCAATAATGCCGCATTTTATTCGTCGCTAAGAGGAAGATTATTTTTAATTGTGGCGCGAAAATATTTACTTTTATGTGAGCAAAGCGCTCTAGCTGGAAGCTTTGAAACTTGGCGATGTGCAAAGTACACTGTAATAATGTAACCACAGTGCTCGTAAGAGTTCCGAGCGGTTATGATGAAAATTATTACAAATTAGTTTATTGAGAAAGTGCTGCAAGGGAGCCCTTTTGTCTAAGATGAATACGTTAACTTCACAACAATTTTAATACTATTTATGCAAAGTATTGTGTAATATTATTAGCTCTTTGTATTGGTATGGTTACTTGTTTTCTTTGTATAAGTCCCCTTGAGCTTGAGACAGATGCTATTTACTATTCTTGGACAAAAAGAAAGATTATTTTTAACATAGGTTAGGCACTCAAAGGTACGTGGAATTTCACATGTTTTCTCAACTACACTGTGTCCCTTGAGGTTTTCTAAAGAAATTACTAACAGAACTTGCTTTCTATTTTTAGGAACACTTTCTCCTCGAAGTATTTTTCACAAAGAGCCTCGTTCTCCTAAAAATAAATCTTTCCATATTCAATTACAGACTAGCGGCAATGAAAATTACTCACTTGGATGAAAATTATTTTTGAAATCCTGAAGGTATTCCATTCAAAAGAGCTGAGGCCGTACTTCCTTTTGAAGTATTTACAATCAATTCAACCATTGAGAGTCAACGATTTATATTTTATTTTAGCGACATTTAAAAATAAAATGCAAATCTGGGTAAAAAATTAAATTTAGCGGCTCCGAATTTGAAAGAGTAATTTACTTGTATAGTCCAGTCATTTAAGCTTAAATTAGGTAAGAATCTCGGAATTAGAGATACCCAGCTGTAAGTCTGTAAATACTTGTATATTGACACCCTAAAAGTGGTCTCAAAACCTACATATGGTAGGGTGTAAGCAACTATTAAATTTTAAGGTCAAAGGTCACAAAAATCGGTTTTTTGCGCTTTTTTTGGAAATATCTCATTTCCTATGGGTTTTTTGCTATTTGTATTTATTATCAATATTGTAGAATACTAAATTCTCTACAAATTTTGTTTAAAAAATTTTTTTACTTAGGAATTCCCACGGGAACAGGAATTAGCGGGAAAATCCTTTTGTATGAAAAATCTAAACGCTTAACGGAAGTTAGACGCTTGAAATTTGGCATGTAGGTACCTTAGTAAACTCAAAGCTTAGTTACAACAAGGAATTCCCGAAATTCCCACAGGAATTAGCGGGAAAATCCTTTTGTATGAAAAATCTAAACCGCTTAAGTAGACCTGAAGTGATGCAGTGACCGCGCGCTCTCCGCCCTCTATCTCGAAAACGGTTCACCGTATAAAAAAAGTTTTTAAACAAAATTTGTAGAGAATTCAGTATTCTACAATATTGATAATAAATACAAATAGCAAAAAACCCACAGGAAATGAAATATTTCTAAAAAAAGCGCAAAAAACCGATTTTTGTGACCGTTGACCTTGAAATTTAATAGTTGCTTACACCCTACCATATGTAGGTTTTGAGACAACTTTTAGGGTGTCAATATACACGTATTTACAGACTTACAGCTGGGTATCTCGAATTCCGAGGTGAACTTACTATAATGACTGGACTAGTACATTATGGACGAGGTATGTACATTATTTTATTTACAAATGACACCGGACCTGAGATATATTATGTTTCTGCTAATCTAATACTTAGACTAGCAATTAGGATAATCCAAAAAATAAATAATAATAACTCACGGTTAAAAAAGGTTTTTAAATTAAACTCGTTGCTGCTAATATTATTATGTAGAACACAGTAATTACCTAATATTTTAGGAGGCGGATACGGCTTATACAATATGCTCAAATGAAATGTTAGGTCATTAGGGTAATTACTCGGGGTTCCTATACAAACATGGGCATAGAGGCCGGGCTTGCAGGGCCCAAGTGAAACCGAATTCGCAAGTTGTTATTATTAATGTAAGGCCGTAATATCACATACCCAAGCAAATACGAAAATCTAATTGAACCAAATTTCATATTACCTGGTATTTTACCAGAAATTATTTTAGCAAAAATAGAAACAAAACCAAAAGGTTAGCTTTTGGATGAAAATAGAACAAAACACATCTGTTTGAGTTATAGTTACATTATAATTTCCTCAAACATAGCCAAAAAATTTCCTATTCCACCACATATTTCAAAGCGTAGGTAAAACATAACTTTATGTGGATAAAAATACGAAAGGATTCATGATAAAACCCGCTCGCAAAATTTAAATATCACTAAAATCCTAGTCTAAATCGCAAATCAAAAACGGGAATATCTGGCGCAACGCGACTGCGTTTTTTTCCATAATACTTACTATAAATAAGCCTACTGGTTTGTATGTGTGTTTATTTTATTTTATTTTAATGATACGTGTTCAATCGATACTATTGTTTCAGAAAACAATAGAATTAATAAATAAATAATAAATAAATCTTTGGACAATTTCACACAGCGCCAGCTAGCCCCAAAGTAAGCAACTTAATGCTTGTGTTATGGGTGCTAGCTTAACGGATATACTACTTATATACTTTTTTTTAAATACATACATATTATACATAGTAACACCCAGACCCGTTACAGAAATTAAAATTCATCATTTCAATTTCTGCCCGGCCGGGAATCGAACCCGGGACCTCTCGGCATAGTAGTCCGTTCTGAACCACTACACCAAACGGCCGACTAATTATCCGTATAGTTCCCGTTACAATCAAAGCATGTAAATCAACATTACGCTCCTAATCCTTGTAATCTCCACTATACACCTCCGAACATAACTATTGTTTCATTAAGACTATAAGTATTAATTTATGGCCGTTTAATAGACTAATATACAAACGATATCGCCCAATTAATAATATCAACATCCACTATTAATTACCAGAGCTTAACAAATTGCAAACATGGTTACATGCTGGAACCGCGGTTTGGTAACAAACTGTGTGTATACTATCTTTACATAATGAAATGCAATAAAAATTACAGAATATACCTAATTTAGAAAAAATATAAATGTAATTTTATCTTCTCCTCCTAAGCTTTCAGGCTCTTTTATAAAGATTTATTAATAAAACAAAATATTTAATTTATAAAGCCTTAAGGAGTTACAATACAAAAGCTGCAGACCACTCGGGCTTAGAATCTTGGTGCTTGAAGAGGTCTCTTAAGATTTTGGGTCACAAAAAGGTTTTAGTCATCTGTTGCAATTATTTAAATAGCTAAGTAAAGCCAGGGGCAAGGTATTACACTTCGTAAACGGCTAAAAATAGTGTATAAATGAAATGAGCGCAGAATCCATATCGCTGGCGGCGGTCCAAGCGGTCAGAGACACTCCGGGCGCATGTCAACAGAGAAATGTCTTTTTATTCGTCCCAGTGCAATCGGGTTAAATAGTACCCATGATTTTGCTGAACAAGTTTTACTCTTAAGGGTTCTATCTGATATGTTAATATAATAAATCACGATAGTTCCTTCACGAAATTGAATAAGTACTCAAGTCACGAATGATTATTATGTACCTCTAGGTATCAGCCTTAACTCAGACCTGCGTAATAACCTGCATATTTAAGATACACATTATTAAGGTTTAAGAATTTATTTCTCAAAGGAAATTGTAAATTTCACTTAAAATGAGAAATAATGTAATTTCACTTGAAATAAACAGGTAGATCTTATGTTATTAAAAGTTTAGTTTTACTGGGCTTTCTGCACTTAGCCTTCTTATTAGACCCTTGTATTCACGACTATCAGTACCACGATAATAATGATATCCAATTACTCAATGCAGATAAAGTTAAATTCTAACTTGCCAAATTATATCTTTTCAGTCGATGTGGCCATTAAAACTTAGTAAGTTGCGGCAATTCCGCGTCAGCTGATCGCGGCTTAGCAAGTTTTTATAGCCGGCCCGGCTGTTGCCACTGCAAGCTATTTCACCATAGTAAAAACGAATAAAAAATCATACTACCTAGTGCTTTTATTTATTACACAGTAAAGCATAATAATATCTTTGGGTTTGGGCCCAGTCCCTGAAAAAAGAGACTATCGTGCTCCATTCGAGAATGTGATTCTGCTACTTCGAAAAACAAATGATGAGCGATAATACCAAATCAAAAGCAATAGTGTTATAATATCTCTAGTAGCACCGTATCCGCTAGTGTGTTTTTTTTTTTTGTTATGATTATTAGTAATTTGTCTAAATGCTTGTGTTACGAGTGGGCTCACCACAATAGTCAAGCGTCGGTGGGATCCGAAACTCGCATTCGTCGGATCTCGAGACGGCCAGTCCGGCCCCTTCACCGTTCGGCTATCGTGGCTTTAAAAATGTGAATGCTTTGAACCGCTGTATGTAAATGTTTTACTATTCTCTTTGACTATGGACGAACGAACGAACTTTCATTACTAATGTCTACCAAATTGCCGTATCAAGACTTCTATGCAACTTTGTTACTTGTTAGTTACTTTAAGACATAGAAAGAACCGTTGAAACTACTGCAGTAAACTGTTAGTTAACCAAAACATGACTCTAAGACCTGTTGACTAACTTTTATGATTTGAAGAACATTGTGTGTTTATTCTTCTTACTGAATATTATTTTTAGTTATCAGCAAATAGAGGAAAAGTTTGGGAAATAAGTAGTTGATAGATAAAAACGTTGGGTAAACACATAAAACATCGAAACTTTCTTACTGCTTAGATTGATGTGCATTATTTATAAAGATTTGAAGTTATTTTTGGTGTAAGTAGTATGTTAATAATATTCCCGCTAGCTTTTACCAGTAATTATGCTTGTTAGACATTAGTCTAAAGTCTAGGATATACCTAAGTGGATTCACTAGGATCTGTAGTCTGACGTTCTTCGGCTACCTATCTCTTTTTAATGAAAAATCCCGACATTAAGAATCGCTTTAAAAAGGTACGAACTATTGTTGAAAATCTAGTGAAAATCTCATCTCTCACTTTACACTTGTTATTGAAAACTGGCTATTCTGCTACCATAATGGCCACCATTCGACTCTTGGATCCCAGATCGATAATAAAGCTAATGCCCCGGAAACAGCTATGGTGTTTCGTTCCCCCAACGACCTCCATCGATGATAATGGTTGTTTTTAAGAACCTGATCGTTTGGTTACCTACGTAAGTGTTAAGTTCATGAAAGAAAGATTCAGGTAAACTCGCGAGAACATTATTATTATCAATATTTACTTAGTCACGTGCTCGGAAACATTATCTACTTAAAACGCAAGTGTTAAAAAGTTATAAAAATACAGTGCAGTGCATGCATAGAGTTCATACCTACATTTATAATATGGCGCATTTATGGACTAAAAGAGCTTAATACAAAGATTGAATAAAGTTAGTTTTTATTTCTTTGTTTAGCTCTAATGGTTGCTCAAACAAAATATAAAAGAATGCTTGAATAAAACGTAAAATACCCTTTTGTTATCGTTTTTCTTCGATAAAGAGCATGGTTTTGCAAAGCTGTTGTTCTCCCGTCTTACTGCGCCGGGATTAATTCTTACAAGGAAAGCCTTTTCAATCATTGCCCTCGCTCGTTTATCTCGCTTCACCCAAGACACTTCCCCATAATTGTTATCGGAAGAACTCGCCCTACATAAACTGGAGCCTTTTCAAACACAATACGGTTCATCAAACAGTAATATGTACATAATGTAACAATTAAACGCAAATACACTGCTGGAGTGGACGGAATTCGGTTGAAACGAATGAATTGTTATTATTGTCTTTCTAAGGCTGAGTTGCACCACCTTACTTTAACGGTAACTATAACGATAACCGGTGCATTTTGTATGGAGTTTAACAGATTTTTGACGTTTGTCAAGGTTAAAGTAGGATGGTGCAACCCAGCCTAAGAGTATAGGTACTTCTTTGGAACTCCTTATGAAATCGATCTGATAAAGTTAACCCAAAAAGGATTTCCCCTTAATTGTTATCAGAAAAACTCGCCCTACATAAACTGGATCCTTTTCAAATACAAAATACTAACAGTTATGTAGGTAATATAACAATCAAACGCAAACACACTGCTGGAACAGTGGACGGAATTCGGTTGAAACGAACGAAAATATGTCTGTAAATACATATTTTACTGTCTTTCTATGAAATACTCTTAGAAAGACCTACCTACCTGGCTCTTCTTTGGAACTCGTTGTGAAATCGATTTGATAAAATTAACTTAAAAAGGACACTTCCTAGTAAAGACCAACTCAATTGAATCTTGTTTATTTTATTCAAAGACGTAGCCGCACGTCAAAACGCTTTGCGGTCATTCCAGTTCCACTGTTTCTACATTTCAGCGAGCGGTCCGGTATGCAAAACGAGATTTTAACAGGATGGTAAACGCTCCCACCACTAAGGCTTCTTTACCAAAAACGGTCGGGTTTACCCACCCCGGGTCAGAATCACTTTCTACGCCCTTTCATAATCATAATAATGTCCGACAAATTATTTGTCTGGTAAAAGTGAGTTTTGGGCAACAAGGGACACACAAAAGAAAACACCTGGATTAATCAGGTGACTTAGGTGCTTCTGAATAAGAATAAGAATAAGAATAAGAAAGGACATTGGGAACTTTAATATGAGAAAATGCCCCACGGCGGACAAAGATGAAACGTATTTTATTTCAAAGCTTTATACTTGTAGGTATATTCACTTAAAGCGCTATGTTGCTATGGGAATTCTGAGATATGACGAGTCTAAGTTGAAAATATATTTGCCTAAAATGATTTGATATTTTTACATGTTATGTTGTTTGGCATTGCAGAGTAACCAATAAAAGTAAATAAAATAATATAAATAAATAAAAAATATAAATAAAATAATACAAATAAATAAAATATTATAAATACTTAAATTAATATTAGACAACATCTCATATATTACTCCAACCCAAAATAAGTAGCTAAGGCATTTGTGTTATGGAAATCGGGAACGACGAACCACAACACACCCAAAACAGAGACAATGTGAAAAGATCGTTTTCTATATTGTCTCGGCCGGGAATCGAACCCGGGACCTCAGGATTGGCCCGGCACACCTTGAAAACCGGTGTGTGCGCCTCTCCGCCACGGAGGTCGTCAAAAATATTACCTAAATGTAAAATAAAATAAAATATTAAAACTTCATTTTCTCAATATTCCCATATAAGAGAGAAAAAAAAATACACGGAAATTCATAGGATATTAGTATGTATCATCTGTGATAGGTTTCGTTTGTGTCCGCTACTTTTCGAAAAGTGGGGCAAAAAGTTCCCAATGTCATTTATTCATAATGTTCATTACATGTCAAATTTTCAATATATTTTCTTATTAATCATAAACAATTGCAGTATTAATAAGAAAGAAATACACATCATGTCCAAATAAATTAATAATACAAATAGAATTAATGTCAATTAAATGTCAAAATAAATAGTGTCAATAATAATTAAATTCCATATCTGTAATGGAAAATAGAAAATGATACTCAAAAAATTAAACGACTTATTAGTTTTATTAGTTTATTGGTACTTTTTTTAAGTAACTAGTACTTGCGCGAAAGAAAATTTTCAGAAATTATTTTTTTATTAGACTTGTCAAATTAAATAATTGACCTTCCGAGGTTAATTAGGTAACTAGGTGTCTGTATAAATGAGAGAACTCCAGCAGGAAAAAGGTGGAGGAATATTTACCTTTCCCAAGTAAATGTCTATATAAAGCGATGGAATATTTCATTGGTAGAAAGACAGATCTGCTTTGATTGTTCTATCCAAGTGACCTGGTTTGGCTTTCAATTTTATTTTTTATAAATATTCGATAAAATAAAGAATTCTACTTTATATGTACTTCATAGCTCAATCAGTATGTCTGATCTTTATGGTTTTCTATGGTAGTACCTATATGATTTTTTTAGCTATGAGAAAGCTCTTTCACTTAATAAAATTAGTATAAGAATCCAATTTGTAAAAAGAACTGGTGAAATTATTCTACTAATAATAATTTAAAAAAAACTCGGGTCATTTTTGGTTCCTTGTAATTTTACCGGATTGAGTTGTTTCAAAACACCCTGCCTCCGTACCCGTACCCTGCACCATAAACTATATCAAAAGACCCATGGACCCTTGCACCATTTAATTCTTTGAAACGGCGGGGTTTGATTAATGTGTTACTCGGTGACCCCATATTCGGACCGTGTTTCCAGCCTTACGACATCAATCTTTCTTGATAATCCAACCCCGTAGAAATTATAGATTTTTTCGGCCTAGTTTTAAGAATATTTTTTTACAAAATCATTTCAATTATAAGGCATAAGGATCACAGTTGAGTGATCGCAACCAACCACCCTATGACATTTGCAACACTATACAGAGTGAAAACGATAAGTGATCTCACTCGATTATTTATAAACTATACAAGATATCAAAAAAATTGTTGCTGATCCTGAAAGTGCTTCATGAGCCAGTTTATTCTGTAACCTATTATTGGTACCGTTTGAAAGAGCTCGTGCAAACAAGCACTTTCAGGATCAAGAACCAGTTTTTTTCATATCTTGTATAGTTTAGAAATAATCGAGTGAGATCACTTATCGTTTCCAACCTGTATAGAAGAGTTGACTGATTACCAGCCATTAAAATAATATGGTCTTTGTTTCGTGGCGAGTGAAGCAAGATACACAAAAGTGGGGCAAAGTAACTCCATTATTATGGAAAACAGGTATTTTGTGACAAACTAAATTGATTGTCTCGGGCGTCCATTTGCCTAATGCCAATGAAACTGAATAAACACAAGGAGAAATGAGTAATGAAAATGATAATTGTCATGGTGGGTGTTTTGCTGAATACAAATAGACTCCAATCTGGAGAGGTACTCCATCGGATGTAAGCTTATCATGAAAACAAATTCCGCAAAGTGGGTAAAAGAGACTGGATGAAGATAGACAAAAGCAACACAAATTTACCCTTATTTCACTTTGCATGGGGGAAATATGATAGATTGCCCATGTACTAAACTTGAAGAAACTTTGGCCATAACAAACAAGTTATTTATAACTTGTAAGAAACACCATAACACTACAAGTTTTGATTAAAACAACATTAACATACGAGCTCTCAAGCTCTCGGAAGTGAATTTAATATACGAAACTGCACATGAGTGGCTTCATTGAAACATTAAGAGCATTGCAGTACAAAATCTAGGTCAAAAGCACGTATTTGCAAGTTGAAACGTTTGCTGCTATTAGGCAAACTGCATCCATGACACAAATCCCTGGGAGCTTCTCACGTTTGTTTGCTGGTGGCACGTTTCTATCATTCAAGAATTGAAGCTGTACTTACATAACTGGCGTGGCTCGTGTTCGAGGGAAGTGGCACTTTGCGTTGGCATGTTACCCCATCGCTGGCAGCGGGCCAGGCAGGCCGGTAGAATCTATCTCCAGAGCACAGTCACCTACCAATAAGCCCTTACCTGTTGAATAATGGATGGATCAACTTTATTTACCATCCACCTCATGTTCAGTACCTTCCTTTCGGATTATTCAAATCGTATTAATGATGTTTACGAGAGACTTGAATAGTCTGCTGTTTTTCTTTTACAGGTAAATTGGTTGGGGAATCCCCACGTTCGAGCCATTTGTTGCTCGTTACCTTGTATGGTTCTGCTTTAATGTAATTTACCTGATCTGTTTTCGACAGTAGGTATAACGTTCACATCAGATTGAGATTACAGTAATTTAAATGAACAGAGCAAGAAAACCTATTTTTATGTAAGCTAAATTACTGAAAATGTGCAATGAGGTTTTTACTGGTAAAACTTGTATAAATGTTTAAATTAAACGTACATGATAAAGTACAAAATTATGCTATGAAATTATGAATGAATATTGGTTGAAGTTTTCAGAATCTGTCATTATCATCGACATCATGAAAGTCGATTGCCCGATTGCCAGAAAAACCGGAAAAATAAACGTCGAATCCAGCTCTAAATTTTGCTTAAGGCTTGGTATTTCTGCTAAAGTAGGTATTTCGCGCTGTCAAAATCTGCGCGCGCAATACTTCGCCGAAGACAGCGCGCCAAAGAGCTCTCGCGGCTACACAGTATAGAAATACGCAGTTTAGAAATACGCAGTTGGTTAGGTTAGGTTGACTTCCTTCCGTTCAAGTATCACATTCACAGCACTTTCTAATACAAATCATATCCAAGTGATACAAATTAAAACAACTTTCAAAATTTTTGGGAATATATTTTAGAATCGAATAAATATAGAATATAACTGCCAAAGTAAACACGGTTCAAAGAGGCGTGGCGTCACCCGACCTTACGGAAGTTCCGCGCCGGCTAATAGAATTTTGTCGGCCGTTTGGTGTAGTGGTTCAGAACGGACTACTATGCTGAGAGGTCCCGGGTTCGATTCCCGGCCGGGCAGAAATTGAAATGATGAATTTTAATTTCTGTGACGGGTCTGGGTGTGACTATGTATAATATTTATGTATTTAAAAAAAAAGTATATAAGTAGTATATCCGTTAAGCTAGCACCCATAACACAAGCATTAAGTTGCTTACTTTGGGGCTAGCTGGCGCTGTGTGAAATTGTCCAAAGATTTATTTATTATTTATTTATTTATTTATTTCAAGATTACGTCACCCGACCTATCGGTAGATCCTCGGGAGCTTGAGCGATTGGAAAAACATTTTATGATCAGTTACTCGTAGTAGCGATTATTTAGAGCTTGGATAATAAATTATAGTTGTTGCAATTCACAAAGCTTTGCATGTGGTTAATTACATTAATCAGTACACGCATCAATTTTGTTCAGTCTTTTTGTTTATTAATAAATAAAAATATCATACTAAAATTGCATACATATTTGTTTGTATTGGTCTGGGTGTTTTCTTTCCATAATTTATGTATAACGTATGTACGGGGCTCTGTATCGAAAATCACTATGAGCAATAAGCATCACACACGGTTACCTGGAGTGCATTACCGCAGCAAAAAGCTTGCCATCTTAAATGAACGGTATAATATCGAGGTTTCGTCAGTACAGTTGCGAACAAAGGTGTTTGTGTAGTGTAGTTGAGTTGAGAGGTCAGATTATTGAAATAATAAAACGAACATTTTATTTTTTAAATACATTTTAAAAATAATTTACATTACAGATAACAATGAGAGGATGACATTGCAAGGTGGTGCCAGTCCAGTCTTAAATCCGTTGATATATGCTGCATCTGCCATGTTTTTGGCTAAAAGATTCTTCTATCTTGCAGTTTAGACTTTTATTACAGACCTCAGACAGTATTTTTGGAAAACTTTTACGCATGGTGGAGGAAGGGACGCTCTAGAGACTCAAGTCTAGAAGGAGTCACATGAACTCCAAGTTTTAAATCCGTTGACATCTGCTGCATCTGCCATCTTTTTGGCTAGAAGATTCTTCTATCTTGCAGCTTAGACCTTTAGCTACAGACCTTAGACAGTATTTTTGAAACATTCTTACGCATGGTGGAGGAAGGGACGCTCTAGAGCAGTGGTTCTTAACCGGTGGTCCGCGGACCACTGGTGGTCCCTGGAGGCATTCCAAGTGGTCCACGATGTGCACTTGCACACCTTGGTCAAAACCACTTTTAACTGATTTTTGCAGTCAAACTGGTTTTGACCGATTATGAGGTGGTCCCTGACAAGACAGAAATTTGGTAAAATGGTCCCTCATGACTTGAAGGTTAAGAACCGCTGCTCTAGAAACTCAAAACGACAAGGATACACATGAACTCCAGTTTTAAATCCGTTGATATCTGCTGCATCTGCCATGTTTTTGGCTATAAGATNACCCGGCCTTAAAGTCAAAAGTGTGTTATTTATACCTATATGAAAAGCAGCCAAAATACCTAAGAGAGTAACAAACAGGTAGTTCTGCATAAACTTTAAAATACTCTAGTTGCTTACAACTGACTAGGGAATTAAGTGCAACACTCAAAGCTAGAAAAGCTCCCCAGGTAGAGCTATTCACGTTGAAGCTATGTTCTAGTAAATAGACAATACTAACAGCAATTTGTTTATTTTAGAACATTCAATACGCTTTCAATTCGAATAAATATGTACAGATTGAAATACGCCCGATTCGCAGTTAATAGTACATCAAAGTACCTACCTCAAAGGGCTAAAAGAAATATTTATTTAGCTTTTCTTCCGCGTCTCACATTCGGTTTTCAATATTAAATTAACTTTCGTTTTTCCTTTTCCTGAACGTCAACTGTCGTATTACTGAATGCTTTATGGCGTGGTGTGGGTATGAAGAAATGTAGGCGTAACACCCAAAGTGTTCAATAAGTTGATAACACAATCCTATTCCAATTATAACGTGTTGCTACTTAGTGGCTACTTTGGGTGTCACGAACTACGAGTATATTTTTTGACTGTACAGTAAAAAAGTTGACAGCTGATCGGAGTGCATAGGTACATAGTACACTCGTAGACACACTATTTTCCGCACTTTCTGCTAGTTTTCAGGCGGCTTTTAATTCAAATTGTTCAGCATTGCTGGTTGCATCAATTAGAAACAGGGAAAATTTAAAAAGGACTGACATAATTTTTTACACAACTAAAAAGTATAAATACCAAATCAACTCTACACGATTGGAGGCTTGAACAAGAGTCACTTATCAAATAAAAGTTTATGCTTCTTTTTTTCCTTGGAAATTTCCGATTTGCTCATTCTTAACAACTTTATAAAATTAGGTGTCACTCTGTCTGCCAGTTTCCCTGAGAGATAAAAACAATTCCAAAGAAAAATTTTAAAAAGAGCCAAATTGACATCTCGACTCGCAACTAGGAAGCTTTTAAAAAAATAACAGTTTATTCAATGTTATCTGACATTCTAAATACATCGTACGTAACCATCTAACGCCCGTATTCACAAACATTACTATGAGGTCTCACAGTGCGCGTGGACGCACAGGGTGACACACGAACCAATCACAACGCTGTACGTTCGATTTGCTGTTTCACTTACGCAAGCATCGTTTGTGAATACGGGCGTTTACTACGTGAAATGGAACACTGAACGTAGGTAACACAAGCCCGAGTGCATACATGCGCAATGTAACGCTATAAATATGTAACCGTTCATTAACAGGCAAGACATTTGCATCCTCGTTGGGCATTGCACATAACTCGTCTCTAACTCAATTTCCGAGCACTCTAACGGTTTTCCGGAGGAGGCAAGAGGAGGGGGACGCAACTCATTTCCGTACTTCACACCACTTCAGCTCGTATGAATTGTGGGTAAGCAACACATGTGATGTATGCGACTGTGCTCGTTATTTACAATTAGGTGTAGGCGTTTTCTCTGTGATATTTGTTACAGGTCGTAAATAAGTGTTATCTTAGGAGTAAGACTTATTTTTGTTTTTACTGAGACCACTTTTGCATGTCCCTTTTAGTATTAAAACAATCGTAAAGATCCAGAATGAAGAGAATATTACGTGCAGATTAACAAAAGCTGAATCATTTACGTTTAACATTATTTTTCTGTTTCATTTATCACCATCATTCAGTATGTTAGCGTCAGCTTAATTCCTAAAACCCTTAACTGGTTAATAATTCATGTGGTAAAAAAGATTTCAAATCCATTCTCCACCTCATTGGAGGTAGAAGCGTCTGCGATCTGTCTAAGCTCTCAGTTAACTAAGTGGCACGGAACAGATTGCATTCAGAATGGAATAGGATTGATATTCGAGCAATACAATTTAATTGTGTCACAATCGGCTTACGTACACCTGGCGTAGATAGACAGTAGTAGAATGGTGCATTCAATAATATACAGGGTGGAAACGATAAGTGATCTCACACGATTATTTCTAAACTATACAATATATAAAAATAAACTGGTTACTGATCCTGAAATTGCTTCACGACCTCTATCCAATGTTATCAATAATAGGTTACAGAATAAACTGGATCTATCCGAATATTCAATGTTTCTAGCTTTCGTTTAGAAATAATCGAGTGAGATCACTTATCGTTTCCTACCTGTATGTTGGATATGCACGTACACATACACACACATATATCGACTGAATGTTCACCACCACCATTACCTTTTTAGCGTATGATATCTACCTATCGGTGAACAAAGGCTTTCCGCAACGACGGCAATAAAAATAAAGGTGACACCATTTATTTTAAAACTTATCTTACGGAAAAAGAAGGATTCAAAATGTGCTTTACATAAGGTCTACGAGCAGGTAATGGCATCAACAATAATCAACATGCTACTGGATGCAGGGTAAACACGGCAAAATCTTTTTCTTTTTGACCAATTCGAGAAGATGGAAACGATGTCATTTAATAAGTAGGTACATAAATGCTCTTTATCAAATAGAAGTCAGTCGACAGTGAAAAAATACAAAACGACGAATTACCATAATGGATTTCGGAAATCAATTTTCCAATTTACACACTGTCCAATGTGTTAGTTCAAATCGATTGAGGAAATAGATAATGTTGTGGTAGGCTGATGTGCTAGTGTTGTGTCGCTGTAGGTACTATTTATTAGCATAGGCACAGACCACAGACTTCTAGTTAGCCGATTCTATTTGTATGAAGAATCAGCCGATACCAAATCGGTGTAATGTGCGCACTTTACATCTCCATACTGATCAACAGCCCGAACCAACTACCGGCCAACTAAAAATCGGTGGTCTGCGCCTAGACTTAAACTACAAGGTACTGTACCTACGAGTAATGACGGTGATATGTTTCGTTCGCCTATTAACCTGATGTAGGTACTTTGCCAAACTACGTAGGACATTATTAAATTTACGGCTCGATAAACGTAAGACAACAAAATAACCTTCATTGTTTAATATTACTATTCTGTCTTTTGTTTCGTAGTTAATCGTAAAATGAGAAAAGTAAAAATAAAAATATGTCTGGCTTTTATTAAATTTTTCATCATAATGCGTCCTTTTTTACTAAGTAATATAAAGTAAACATCGTTATGTATCCACTGTGTACCTACCATTATTCCATTTTTCGCTGAAACTTTTTGATGTTTTGTATAATTTGGAAATGAAAGCGTACAAATATAATAACAAATAACCATCGCGTACACAAGATTCCTGAAAATACAGTCATTTAATTTTCAAGAAATTTTACTGATAAATACTTAATTAAAATTAAATAAAAAGTAATAAAACTAGTCTCAAAGTTAACTCGACGTCCAGTTTCAAAATGATTGAAATAAAAAGTTTCGACTGAATTATATTTGCCTACGTAATCTCTACCTTTTCAATGCAAGTCTTGTTAGAGTTTTCTTCGTAACGACGTTGTGTAAGAGCGCTCTTACTCCCAGGCGTAGTTGGTGGCGCCCTCTGTGGAACACAATAGAAAACAGACTAACTTAGAGGGCAGAGTTCTCAACAAACACTTTACACTCTTAATTAAAAACAGTTTTTGTTGCTTTAATTTAAGAATTCGATTTCAGTTCAGCTCCAATTACGTTGCAAGCAAATTGGAAAATGTTTTCATGGTTTTCTTCGAATCTAAAAGTCAAACAAAGATATATTAGCGTTTAATTTAAAATGAAGATTGTAGAAAAGAAACAATATGAATGAGAGAAATTTAACGGTCAATCTCACGATTAGGCGTTCTCAGCCTAATTACCATATTATTTTTGAAATTTGCCTTAATTGACTTAAACGCATTTAAATATAAAACACATGAAAAGTACGAATTTAACAATCGTAAAGGCGTCAAATTATTCAAAGCGGTTTTCGCGTAAATGAGATCCAAAAATTTTATGGTCACGGTAATTAGATAAGGCTAATACTTAATCTAACGGTAATTAGAAAAAATATATAAAATAGCAAAAAAACACACAATATTTATTTATTTAATAATAGCGTCATATAAAAAGGTACTCTTAATAACCCTTTGCAAAAAGAAAAACACTAATTTCTATTATTTATTGTATCATTATATTTTCAGTATACTGCAAGAATCGAGGCTATAACAGGAACACTTAGTTTCAGCAAGAAGGGGATATGTGAATCTGAATTTTGCAATTTGCTTTAAATGTGGTACAAAAGATGGATACAGATAATGGATCAGGAAATTTGACTTTTTGGATATGCATATATCGAAAAATGTATTAATGATATTAGTGTTTTTTCCTCTTATTAATCTATCTGTGATCAGCCAGCCATCACCCATTATCAGATTAAATTGAATTTGTAATAATGACAGTTCCAGCTCTGCATATCCCTTGATTTGTCACCTCGATTCTTTTACAATAAGTTTTCAGATTGATGCTATTCGCTTTCTCCTGAGCCTGAATGCAGAATTCTCAGAATTTAGAAGGGATGCAGCAAATAGATTTCATGACGGTCTAGTCTTTGTTTGTAAGCTTTACAGGAATTTTCTATCCCTCTTTGACGTTTGGTATCACTTCATTGGACTTTGTAAACCGGTCGATGCCATATGTCTACATGGGTCTTAGGATGCATTTGTATTTTGTTTGTTCTCCAAGCTTCTTCTGCCCAGTATCCATTGCATATCACGAAGTTTTTTTTCTATGCATGCATAACAAAGCAGGTAGGATGCAGTCTAGGATGGTACAAAGTGCCTAAACACTCTCGTCTTGAAAAGGCCCATTGTCTGTTCATTTGTTCTTAATGTGATCACGCCAGGTAAGTGTTACTGTTGAACAATCTCATCTTCTTAGGGCAAATTTAACATGGATAGATTTTAATGGTATTATATTAGAATTAATTAATGATTTAACATGTTAATATCAATTATATTAATAGTGAAAATAAATATCTGGTACGAGACATGTTTCACGCAGGGTACATCTCCTGGCCATCAGGAAGCCCCGATTTCACTCCAGCTAACTTCTTTTTGTGGGGTTACCTTAGGGGTTAAAATATACTCTAAAATCCAACAACCATGCAGCAACTGAAGCTGAACATTCGTCATGAAATCGAATCTATCTCGAGGTAACTAATAACGAAAGCTTTTCAAAATTTTGATGTCAGATTGGAAGAAAAGTCCGTAAAGTTGTTATGCGAAAGTCTAGGTATTTTATAATCATACTTATTCAATCGTGAGTGCAATTTGTAGGTAATAACTTCATACAACGGTGATTATAAATATATGGTAATTAGTACATGGAAATTAGAAAACGATAGTTTTTCTTCAAAATTTCCAAAATCTGCAGGGAATGCAAATACTGTCTTACTATAACGTATGGAGGCCAAAGTACTGATTCTATTTAAATCAACAACGTGGATCTACCTTCAAAAATCTAGTTTAAAAATAAGGACCATGGTAAATAGAAAAATTGAAAACCAAAGATATGGTAATTATACTCTTACGCAATTCATCGACGGTACGCCAACGCAATAGACGTCTACTTGCTTACAGGTCATAGAACTAACTAAGGGCTCGCGCCGCGCGCGTAAATGATGTGTCAAATATTATTATTTAGGCTTGTGTGCCCAAAAACAAAAAACGTCACGGGAATTAGGATTTTCGCTCGGACAAGCAGTTTTTTAATTCTAATTATTTACAGAATGGTTCTATTGAATAGATATTTTGCCATGCATAAGACAATCTTTTATACTCTTTAAAATGTTGAATGGAGTAAACCAAATCTTTACGACATAAAAATTACAGCCAACTTTTAACATTAAGTCGGTGTGCGGACGCGTAACGGTAATTAGAGAACAGGGTTTCATGAAATTAATTTAGACACAAATACTTAAAATAAAGGCCTATGATTTAATGCACAACTGGATAGGGTTGTTAAGTAACATATAAAAATACTTGCATGTCTCTAATTTGTCATTTTTAACGATTTAACAGCCCGGACACGCAAAAACTAGCTCATATGAGAATGGCCGTTAACATTTCATTCATTTCCTCTTTACAATGTGTACTTACGACTTTACTCTTTTGTGAATTGACAAATGCCTCCAACGCATGGATATTTCGATTTAATATTTGCGTAGGTTGTCAGTGTTTTATAACGAGACTCCGAAAATAAAATGAATTGCTTCCCAAGATGAAATTCAAGTAAAGTTTTTAACGAAGACTGTATCAATAGGATTAAGATTATAAAGGTAAACTTTTGTCCCCGTGTGCCGTGTGTGTGTAATAATGTAAAATATTTATCCAATGACTAGAAAAGACTTAGTAGGTGTATTAACATGCATTTTGGTTGATATCATAGCCAGATAAACTAATATCCTGTGTTTCTGCTAGCAATAGGTAGTCAACTTTTTTCTTTTTCAGTACGTCCACTGAAAGAAAGCAAAATCTGAAATAAAATAAAAAGTAAAGGCCGTGAACTTTCTTATAATAGTACTTCCTCGTATAATTAACTTTTACAAGCATGCCTTCAAAAGTTTGAACAAAAGGCATTTAAACCGATAAATTAAAAATTCAAGGATATCAGTAACAGTCTACGCCATTAGGTATCTAAACGCTTCTGGGCCATTGAAATAAATAATTAATTTCTAAGTCTGTTCATAATAAAATGAGAACTTAGTTCAATACTTTGTAAATTATATTATTTTTTTAGTGAACGATATAAGTAGGTATTTCTTTTAGTGTTACTATAAGATGGCAGTTAATTAAGTTGAAAAGATAGCTTTAAATACCGATACTGGCATAATTAAACATCGTTAATTCGTACCGTGATCCCTATTAATGATGTTTTTGTGCAAGATCGAGTTCGGAAATCTCGATACCCAGTGTACTCCGTAAAGCAGTGATTTTCAACCTTTTTCATGACACGACCCCCCTAGTATGAAAAAAATATTTGGCGACCCCCCCGACCGTTCGCTTTTTTTCATGCATTTTATAATGTTACAAAGATGTTTGTATGGACCGAATACTTCAATCCATACAACATTTTAATGCATTTGCATAATTAGATTTCGGATAAATCTGTCTTTATAACTATTGTTTTTTTTACTGAGGTAGTTTTAAGGACCTCTCGCGTCCCCCCTATAGAGGCTGCGATCCACAGGTTGAAAAACACTGCCGTAAAATGATACTTGCCTCATTAAATCCAAGTTGAAAAGGGAAGATATCTGTGCAAATAGTTCGGCAATCTATAGCATTGTGTTATCAATACCGACCCGACTCTATTTTGTTATTGTTTTGTATAAGTTTTGGACCCGTTTCGTTTCTCGTCGAAATTAATGGTTCTTAAATACTCGTAATCTGATACTATTTATATAATGGTAATGGGTTTAGCAGACATTTTTATCAAAACCACACCTTGTTCAGCTCGAAATTCGGGAAAAAAAAATCTGTAGAGTCTAATGTTAAGTATCTTCTATTAAATTGTATAGAAACCAATAAGTGCTCAGCAAGTATTTTTAGTTTACGACAACGTATAGCTATTGTTATCTAGATTATTATAAAATGCACCGCTACCCTAAACAAAGCTTTTAAAACGAAATCCTTCGCAGAAATGTTGCTCTAATTTCACAATCCGTTCTTAAATTCTGCTGGCCTTTCCTAATTCCCTAATAATTTAGACGTCTCCTGAGGAATTACGGCTAAATTAGTTTCAACAAAATGTAAAGTACAAAAAAGGTATAATTACAGAATGATGATGAAAAAAGATAATCCCATTGAGTGAGTAGGATCCGCGCAGTTTGAATATTGTACGCGGAGTTTAATCGACCAGTTTCAAAATTAATCATTTTACGGAAACTCATTATAAAAAGTTAAATCTTCAGTAAAGTCTTCGCTCATTAAACTTATCTTCTAATGATCCATAATTAATTATGTAATAGACGAAAAAGTTAACACTGATTTTAAATGGGTACCCCATTCAAATAAATCATGCATCTAAACTTCAAGGAAAAGCCTAGGACTTATTATACTGCGATGAATTCAATATAATGACGTAACCTTTTGTTTAAAAATTTTATGTGTGTATTTAGTGTGTTTCTGCAGATTTTTTAAGTTAACTGAGTCGGATTTAAATATTATTTGAAACACAATCTTAGATCAGAAAAATTCAGAAAATATCTCCAAATGAAAATATCTCGTGAATCTCATCTGAAATAATTTTAATGAGGGATCAGCTTTGCAACGTCGCGGCGATTCGCAGTCGTCAGGCGTTTCACCTTATAACTTGTCTCATTAATTCTGCGACGTGTCGCAGTTCAAAGGTTGTTCCAGTAAAAGTAACGTTCGCTTTTAAATGGAGGGTTTTGCCCGTTAACGAATGCTGTACCTAAGTGATACTTTCTTAACTCTACATTTTTATTTATGCTACTAAAAGTTTCTAAAGTTAAAAATATTTTGTTTCTGCGGTACGAAATAGGTAATTTAATTATTAGATTTCAAACTCGGTGGATCGATGATCTGGTGAAGGTCGCGGGAAGCACCTGGATGTGGGCAACGCAGAAGCGGTCGTTATGGAAATGCATGGCCTTTGTCCTTCAGTGGACTGTATTAGGTTAAAGCGAATAATGCCCGTTTTCGACATCAATCCCAATTTTTAAGTGACCCCTATGGTAACACTTAACGGATATTTGGTTTTCATAGGGATCCCTTAAAAATAAGGGATTGATGGTGAAAACGGACATAAGTCTCCCTAAAATAGGTATGTTCTACTTTTCCTTTTTGGCATAGCCAAAGGTCGCTGAGCAAGGTTTGTTCGAATTTGGCCGCTGTTGTATGAAATGAAGAGTAAATAAAAAATCATATCATTCCATCAACAAGAGCATACAATCCGGGAAACTACTGCGTCAGCCGTCGGTCAACAATGCGGCTCTAGTGATGTATCGTTGTCGACAACCATTTTTTTTAACTTGAGTCTTCTTGACTCAAAAACATATGCTTGAGTTGCACCACCTAACTTTGATTGACGATAACCGGTGTTTTTGTATGGAATTTGAGAGATTTTTGACGTTTGTTAAAGTTAAAGTACTTAAAATGGTGCAGCAACCCAGCCTTAGTACAACACAATACATGCTTGCCAGCGCAAATGTGACTACAATCAGTATTTTGAGCGCCCGTAAAGTGTTTGGTATCAATTATTTACAGCCGCCTCTCCGAGCAGATACAAGTCATATAATATTTAAATTCTCAATTAGCATGTAGGTTCTAAATGTAAGTACCCCATTGTAGCGTGCCGTCTCAAATTCAGGGCATCGTATTGGCTGGTACTAAAAAGGAAATTAAAAATTATAAGAAATACCATTTCAATAAAATACCAGCTAAAAGTTCTTACAGGCACTTCAGGACTCTACATTTCAGTGTTCTATCAGCACCGATTGAATAAAACCCTTCGAAAATAGATTAGCTGTCCAGTACTCGAGTACTTGTATACGTTCGGCACATCGCCACAGCACAAAATGGAAGCACATGGAAGTGTGTCGCGGTGAGCTGGCCGCCTGCCAAGCGATTGCACGACCACGCTCCGGCGCAACCAAAGCGGGCTGATTAGAAAAACTCTGCGAATCTTGTTTTACATTTGCCCCGATAGCATGTCCATTGAGGCGCGCTGATTTATTGTGCATTTGGAAAAGTTTTCCATGATGGCTCTTTCTTAAATTGAAAATAGGTTACCCCATTTTTGGTTTTAACTTAATTACTTAAAGCTACTATAATATAAAATAGGAAAATATTTGTAATGGCACTGATTTATAATAGGTAAATAATTCAAAAATAAATTGAATCTCATGATCAGATTCAAGATCTGTCAGATTAAATCGAGGTTAAGCTTAGTTTCTGAATATGAGCCTGAGTTAAAATAACTTATTTTATAACTCAGTGAAGTGCGTAAAGTTGACCGCGAACGCTTCCCGTATAGAGCTCATTGTCAAAGTCCCATTTCAAATCGAACCGGCCTACTAATCATAACCTATTTATAAATTCGGGTGCAGTTGGCCAAACAGCTGTTGTGATAGTGCATCGATGCGTTGGGCCGAGTCCCCGCGCGATGCGACCCGTGCGGCCCGTGTCGCTCCACTCAGAATCCCAGTGATGTTTGCAATGTCCCAGTAAACACTAGTCGGCGACAGGCAAAGTTGTAATGCGACAGCTGCACTGAATACCATTGTTCCAATTCACTACTTTATTCACGGAAATCTCGTCTCAAAAATGCTACAGCTCTGGGGCGAGTACTTTTTACTTTTATCCGCAACTTCGAGAATTTACTGGGACACGAGTTTGGAAACTTATATTGCCTAGGACCCGTTAAATTGTTTTGGGCGCGTTTTAAAGCGGACTTTACGGTCTTATGTTTCTCACTTTGCAGGGATAAAATACGTGACAGTTGTATTAACTGCTCTCATTTTGAGATATACAGAAGGAGTGTTCCGGAATTATGAGTCCCTCAAGACCACTATTAATATTGGTAAGGCAGCTGTATTCTGGTGTAGAATTTTCTTGGAATAAGATCAAAACTTTTAGCTGTTTAAACTTTGAAGTAGATGACTGTGTTAGAACTAGTGAAATATCAATTGTTAAAATAAAAATTTTGCCTAACTTTCTTAGGCATCAATATCTTTGCCAAAAAACTTTCCAGACAAAATTCCCGTTTTGTGACCTTAAAAGTTTTTGACATTTAATACAATAAAAAACTTATTTATTCGTTTTGAGAAAATGTGATATATTACTTTAGCTTCGTCATAGATACGATAAATCCTCTATCCACTGCGATATCTGTTTTGAAATAGTTAATTTGAATAAAGACTAACGTTTTTCAGGAGCCATCTTCCCTCCAAACACTGTTACCGAGGTGGCATTTGCTTCTGCCCTTACTCGCGCGTCGATGGAAAGTGAACGCTTCCATTTTGTCCTGAAACCACTTTACGCTCCTTACGGCGACAGCTTCGCCGCTTCGAAGGCCGGTAAGAAGCTAATCTGATCAATGAAACGAAGTTTAGACCTGAGGAACTGAAATTCAATTACTTAACTCTCAATAAACTACATCAAATTTATGTCGTGAAAATATATAATTGCAGCATGTGAGCTAATTGCTGGAGGGGTCATAGCAATATTTGGACCTACCGATATTACCTCAGCCTCTGTCGTGGACGCTCGTTGTAGAGCTGCTAAAATACCCTTTATTCAGGTAAGTTTGATAAGAACATTAGTTTGATTAGTCAAAACTAAGCATTTATGGCACAAGACTGCTGAGTAAAACAGTAAATTAAAGAATATTCATTAAAAAGCACTTTCTCAAATTCCTACATTCAGGCAATATGGCGCCCACCGCCTGTTCGCGGTCTTCAGCCACCGACGCCGCCTGGCATCAATTTATACCCTGAGGCAGTAGCTCTTTCCAAAGCCGTAGCTCTCTTCATAAAGGACAGCGATTGGAACACATACACGCTACTGTATGACGATGATCATGGTACGTAAGTAAATACTAGTGCATGCAAAATCCTCAATTTGCCTCTGGTAACACTAAATAACTTGATAATAAGATGATAAAATAACGTAAAGTAAAAACTTTACCATTTCTTTCAAGGCCTAATAAGACTACAAGAAATACTGAAATATGCTAATCCTGAACACAAATGGCTGGTACGGAGATTGGTCCCCGGGGAAGACAACCGACCTTTACTAAAAACTTTGAAGGCTACAGGAGAAACCAGAGTTATACTAGACTGTCCGGCCGATAGAATCATGGAATATCTTCGCCAAGCAAACGAAGTTAAATTTTTTGAAGATTATATGGTAAGACTTATACTAATATTAGACTAATCAGATGCTAATACTTTATATATTTTAAAGTAATTTGTAAGAAATATTTTTACCTTATCCAGAGCTATGTACTGATGTCACTTGATGCGCATACATTGGATTTAGAAGAACTGCGATACAATCTGTCGAATGTAACTTGTCTAAAAATTTTCGACCACGACGATTCAAGGACGAGATATTATTTAGCTGACTGGAAAATTAGAGGTTCACCTGATGTCAAAATTCCTGGAGAAACTCACGAGATCACTGTAAGTGTCCTACTAATGAAATTGCATATTCTAAATCTTTCATCACTTTCACGGTAACATGGTTACAGGTTGAAGCCGCTTTGGCTAGTGATGCAGCAGTACTCATAACAAATGCCGTGGAAAGCGCACCAGAAGAATTCAAAATAGAAGCGCAACCAATAGAATGTGGATCTGAAGATGTATGGGAAATTGGAGATGACTTTATAAACCATATACTGACGGTAATAGACGCAAAAATAAATATAAAACTATACAATGAACTTACTCAATAATACGCAAAATATGACCTATCCTTATTTCAGAACCCCATAGTAGGAATAACAGGCAAGGTACTTGTTGATAACGCCACTGGTGAACGCACCAATTTTAACGTAGATGTAATGGAACTTTCTAATAGCGGATTCAATAGCATTGCCAAATGGAATGCAGAAACTGGTTTCGAATACGCCAGATCTGCTAACGAAGTATCAGATCTCCTAGCTGAAAAATGGCAAAACAAAACATTCAAAGTGGTATCACGTATCGGTGCACCATATCTTATTGAAAAGGTTCCCGAAGAAGGAAAAGTCTTAGTTGGTAATGATCGATACGAAGGGTATTCAAAAGATTTGATACATGAGATATTGAAGGAAACGCTGCATCTGAATTATGAAATTGAAATTGTTCCTGGCAATTTGTATGGTTCTTATAATAAGGACACCAAGAAATGGGACGGGCTTGTTGGACATCTTTTGGAACGGGTAATTAGAATTTATTTTTTATTCAATTCTTGTAACCACTGATACTTACAGATTATTTTTGTTTGTAGAAAGCGGACTTGGCGATTTGCGATTTAACAATAACATACGAGCGAAGATCTTACGTTGACTTCACCACACCTTTCATGACGTTGGGTATCAGTATCTTGTATTCGAAACCCACTCCTCCCGAACCTGAACTGTTCTCTTTCCTGAAACCATTTTCAGTAGATGTTTGGATTTACATGGCCGCTGCTTATTTAATGGTTTCTTTATTACTTCACGTTTTAGCCAGGTAAACATTTTATAAGTTTATTTTTCCTTAATTTTCTATCTTAACAAAAGCAACACTTAATTTTATTGGATTACAGATTGGCTCCTAATGACTGGGAAAATCCACATCCTTGTGACAAATCTCCCGAAGAATTAGAGAATATTTGGCATATCAAAAATTCCTGCTGGCTGACTATGGGATCCATCATGACACAGGGATCAGACATTTTGCCGAAGTAAGCAATTGTTTTCTGTACATAGGTACTTTTACTTTGTATAATTTTATACATAGGTACGATATACCTACGTCCTTCATATAAACTTAACAAACTTACCATAATTTTTACAGAGGATATTCTACTAGATGGGTATGCGGTATGTGGTGGTTCTTTGCACTGATTATGTGTTCATCCTATACTGCAAACTTGGCTGCGTTCCTTACCAATGCTGCTATGGATGATTCGATCAAAAGTGCTGAAGATTTAGCAATGCAAACTAAAATAAAGTACGGAACCGTGGCTGGCGGATCTACTTATTCATTCTTTAAGGTACCCAATATACGAGTATTACCTACGCATATTTTGCAAAAGCTTACGCTTTCACTCCAAGCTTGAGTACATAAAGATGCCTTACAGTGAATTTATTACGAATTCAAGACCCAGCTTTATCAAGAAATGTTTGTTTTGAATTATGTCTCTCAATAGGAAGACTCAAAGCTGGAATATTTCAATCATAAAATATTACCTATCTTGAACCTTTAATAACTCATGTGCTACACGAAGAAGATTAAATATTTGCTGAAAACACGAATTACTACCAAAACCATAATTTTACTTCTATTTTTAGAGATCAAATGTATCCACTTATGCAAGAATGTGGGCTGCAATGGAATCAGCTCGACCCTCGGTTTTCATGAAAAACAACGACGAAGGTGTCGAAAGAGTGCTCAAGAGCAAACGGACGTACGCATTCCTAATGGAGTCCACGGCTATCGAATACCAACTCGAAAGACACTGCGATCTAATGCAAGTGGGGGGATTACTCGATTCTAAAGGTTATGGAATAGCTATGCCATTTTGTAAGTATTATTAAGAATGTTATGTTAAAATTGATACCCGAAAACTTTACCTCGTGTGTTTTTTTCTTCCAACAATAATTATTCGTTACGAAAGTTATTAAAAATTAATAATAAAATAAGTATTACGTATTACCTCTACCCTCAACCTTTATTATAAACAGGGACTAACCTATTTGTTTCTGATTCGTTAAGCCTCAGTGGCTATTGTAAATCCTGTTATAATTACTTTCAAACTCTGGACGTAATTCCTAGAATATCTCGATCGAAAGGCCCGGAGCTTTATAAAATATTAGCCGATTAATATTTTGATGTTACATTATTTATTAAAAGCCTATCCTGTTATTAGTTTCATCATACCGAACAGCTGTGGATAACGCCGTCTTGAAATTAGCCGAAGCTGGAAAATTGGTAGAGCTCAAAAATCGATGGTGGAAAGCCCCTGATACTGGAGCATGTGAAGTAAGTTTTCCTATTCAAAGATCATCTTTTCTTCTATGGTGTAGGTAGTTGTAATAATTTAAGTCTTGCTCCTTGAGATTGGAACCAAATCAAAATCCATTTATGATGCTTTTCAACGTTTTTGCTCTACGAGTATATTATGCCTTATCAAAAAACATATTTATGTACTAACTACTACTAACTTTTTATTCTAGGCTGAAGAAGAAGAAGAGGGAGCCAGTGCAGCTGAACTGGGTGTAGACAACGTTGGAGGGGTATTCGTGGTGTTGGGAATAGGATGTGGTATCGCATCGGCTATGGGCATTTTCGAGTTCCTGTGGCATATCAGAGAAGTTGCCATTGAACAAAAGGTATGAACTATGCTCAAAATAATGTACAAATGGTGACTAAAAGCATTATCCTTCAACCAACCTTTGTGTCAGCTTTATAAGACCCTCATTTATAAGATAACATTATAAATCCGAAAACTCTCTGAAACTTTATTAGGAATAGATGAAACAAACCCTAAAATATCTTTCAAACTTTGCACAGAGCTGGCAGGGCTGTTTTAGGTACGCGTTTCCACATAATACCTACTTGACATGACGTCTGTTCGCTTGGCGTCTTTCTCATAAAATTAGTTCCACGAATTTCATTTTCAGAAACGAAGCGATTTGCGCCTTAAAGATTTTTTTTCGTTTCTTTTTATTTCTTGTACAGTTTTGTAAAGCCTCTAATTCTATGATTACAGATGACACAGACTGAAGCGTTCTGGGCAGAGTTGGTATTTGCCCTAAGCTTCTGGGAGACTGAGAAGCCCGTCGCCCACTCCAGGCCGACCTCCTCAGCCTCTGGTTCTGGTTCCAACGTAGCATCTCGAGCGTCGTCCGTCCTAAGATCCGCCGCTGATCTGTTCCGATTGGATGTATTTAATAAATAATAGGCTTAAAATATTTTTTGAATAGTTTAATTGTAGTAAAATAAACACATAAAATCTATTATTGATTTTTCTTTAGTTTTTGAAAGGGGGCAATCAGAAAAGAACGAACCGATTTCCGTGTGTTTGCTAGAATAGGGATGATGACTGGGTAATTAAATCGAAATTCTATTTAGTCCGTCAGACAGATAATTAGAAAATATTAGACTCATATTTTTTTTCCATAATCCAATAATTACAGTATTATATTGAGATGAAATGACGTCACTTTTGAGTAAAAATTCTACTCAAGCGTGACGTATCGCGCCATTTCAACTCGATGTAGCCACATGTAGCACTGTTATTATTTAATTGTGAAAGAAAATAAAAAATATGAGTCTAATATTTTCTAATTTATCTGTCTGACTGACAAATAAAAGAAATTTTGTCATCTAGCCTATTGTGAAGATGAAAATATACCTATTTGTTTGACATTTTACTAAATAACTAATACATATTTTAGAAAATAAAGTCACGGAGCAAAAACTAGCATTTCATAAAGACACATTAGAAGACGAATATCGTAAATCCTAAACATTAAAAATTGAACGAAGTTTATCGTCAAAAGTATAATATTTTTTCAAGATTTGGGGCAACCTGGCATTGTTAGCTCAAGCTAATATGTGTTTGCATCTAATATACATATTCATTGTAACATGTGTAGTGCTTCAGGCATTTCAGATAGGCAGAATACTTACATAATTATGAAGATGAAGATGTTCTCGTATTATAAAGACCTATTTTTCTTTGTAGTATGGTAAATACATAGGTATTATTATCTACACGTCATAATAATATTTTTTATATTGCTGTACACACATTCAATAATAATCTGGGGGCACGGCAGTGCCCCCGCCAAGTCGAGCGCGAAGCAAACACTGCCGTACCATCCTTTACTGGAACCATTTCGCCGCATTTTCAGGTCTCTATTTGAGAACCTTTGGATAAGACCAGAACGCAGAAATTTTCGTCATCTAGTAAGCTATAATCACATACTTAAAATCCAAAATTTCAA